>NC_050513.1:18276503-18290687 GCF_002922805.2 Oryzias melastigma | reverse complement strand
AGACTCTTTAGAATGACTACAGTTTTCAGTGAGAATATAAATGTATCTATTGTTGTTTGTACATGATATTTGAAATAAATAAGGTAAACAAGTAGAAGTTGTGTAACCTCTTTTGATTTTTTTGTTTTGTAGTAATGAAAAGAAACGAATAAATCGGGGGATAATAGAAGTCCTTGACATCCCAGTACCAGACTTGTACTTCAACAAAAACTCCTTAAACGTCCGCCTCCTGCTACGTCAACAGTGATGAAGGTCAGCTCTGGAAGAGAAGGTGATTCATGGAGAAATGTCTTCAGGTCACATCTGAAGGACTGAGCCCAATGAGACAGGAAGAGAGTCCTTCACAAATGTTTCAGAGTCAACGCAGCTGGAGAACAAACTACACTGTGAACAAAGTAGTGATCGCATCCGTTAGCTTCTGTAAAAGTCAAGAAACTATAAGTAGGAAACACGTTAAAATATGTTGGACTTG
Organism: Oryzias melastigma; assembly: GCF_002922805.2. Taxonomy (NCBI): domain Eukaryota; kingdom Metazoa; phylum Chordata; class Actinopteri; order Beloniformes; family Adrianichthyidae; genus Oryzias; species Oryzias melastigma. Next base: position 18,290,215 of record NC_050513.1, on the reverse strand, counting down.
TGTTTCTCTTTTTATTTTAATCTCAAAAAAATTTTAGAAGAATAAAGTAATGAAGTTCCCAGATCGTTATTGTAAATTAAAACATGTTATTAATAGCTCACCTGGTTAAATAATGGTTAAAAAAAATCATGAGATGTAGTTGAAGTTTTTGTAAAATAAGGTACTGAGAAGTATCTAAAATGGTTGTAAAATGAAGGACTAAGAAGTATTTATAAATGTTGTAAAATAAAGTACTGAGAAGTATTTAAAATTGTTGTAAAATAAAGTACTCAGAGGCATCTAAAACGGTTGTAAATTTAAGCACTGAGAAGTGTTTGAAATTGTTGTAAAATTAAGTACTGAGACGTATCTAAAACGGTTGTAAAATAAAGTACTGAGAAGTATTTGACATTGTTGTAAAATTAAGTACTGTGAAGTATCTAAAACAGTTGAAAATTAAGTACTGAGAAGTATCTAAAATGGTTGCAAAATAAAGGACTGAGAAGTATTCATAGTTGTTGTAAAATAAAGCACTGAGAAGTATTTAAAATGGCTGCTAAATGAGGTACTGAGAAGTATCTAAAATGGTTGTAAAATGAACTACTGAAACGTATTTAAAATGGTTGTAAAAAAAAGTCCTGAGATGCAGTGGAAGTTGTTGCAAAATAATGTACTGAGAAGTATTTAAAATGGTTGTAAAACTAAGTACTGAGAAGTATTTGAAATTGTTGTAAAATTAAGTACTGAGAAGTATCTAAAACGGTTGTAAAATAAAGTACTGAGAAGTATTTAAAATGGTTGTAAAATGAAGGACTGGGAAGTATTCATAGTTGTTGTAAAGTAAAGTACTGAGAAGTATCTAAAACCGTTGTAAAATAAAGTACTGAGAAGTATTTGAAATTGTTGTAAAAAAAAGTACTTTAAAGTATCCAAAATCCCAGCCTTGTACGTAACAATCAACAAAACAGAATCTGATAAGGATACACAATAGCCAAGTTAGCATAGTCACAATATTTGTAACTCAATCTTGCTAGTAAAACATGAAAAAACAATGCGATACCGCTACACATCAGCCATGTTAGCGTTATAGCAACAGCTGTAACTCCCAATAAAAAAAAAAAAAAAACATTTAGAAACATTTTAGAAAAAAATCACCGAAAGAAAACAAACAATCCGCTACATGTTAGCATATTAGCAATAGCTGTAACGCCCAACTTTGTTTGCAACACGTAAGACAAATGTTATTTTTCATATGCTAACTGCTAACTTTGTTTGTAACATGAAAAAACACAAACATGCTACATGTTAGCAACGTTAGCAAAATAACAATACCTCAAACTCCCAAATTTGTACGCAACATGTTTTGAGATTTCTGAGACTACGCTAACTCTTAATCTTGATACTTACCACGATACATGTTAGCTACTTTAGCGGCATTAGCCATAACAATACAAATACACAAGTACATCCTGTTTTACTGTCAGTACGCTAACTCCCAACCTAGTAAGTAAAAGACAAAAGAAAAACACAATCTGACAAGGATACACAAAAGCTGAGTTAGAATATTCACAAAATAACTGTCAATCTAGTTAGTAATACATGAGAAAACAATGCGACACCGCTACACATTAGCCATGTTAGCGTATTAGCAATAACTCCCATTGAAACAAACTTTAAGAAACATTAAAGAAAAAAATAATTATGAAATGAAGCCTCACGAAGCATTTGAAGCTTTTTTTCTGTCAAACTGATTCACTGAAGCCTTTCTGCTTCATTTGCTTCACCACACATTTTTCATACATCTTTCTTGAATTTTTTAAAAATAAAATCTCCATATTATATATATGAAAATAAATATTTTAAAGGCTACATTTTTCTTACTTATTTTTGGAAAAACATTGAAGACAACTTGAATTTCTGCAAAATTTGAAGTTAAAACTAAATGTTTTAGAAAATTCAAATCTTACAATTTTTTTTATTGAAAAAAAGAAAAAAAAAGGTTAACGCCACCCCCTCCCCCACCCGAGTGCCTGTGTTATTTAGGGTTCTCCAGCTGCTGCTTTACCTCCTCCACACTCCTCACTGCATCAAAACCAAACAGAGGAGCTTAAGGGACGCGTTTGCGTCCGCCCCCCCCTAAAGGCCCAGAGGCCGTCGCTCGGGCTCCTCGTCCCACTCCCGTGCATCTGGCACAGAACAAGGTCGGCGGCGAGCGCCGCCACCTCCGAGGTGAACATTTCACAGCCCAAACACAGGGGTGTTATGTAACAGCTCCACTGCTATTTGTGAAGACAAAATATTACATTTGTGTCTCCAAATCGCACATCTTTTGTGCTGAAATCACCTGATAATTCCTTAACGAGATCGTTTAGAAATCTGGCAAACTTTGAGGTTATTTGAAGCAGCCGCTTTTATTTTGGAAGATGATTGATAACAGGGGAAGAAAAGGGGGAAGTGTTCGCTTGAACGCTCTCTAGATGCAAGGCATTACTGGAGATGGAGCGCGATGGGCTTCAGGTAATGAGATTTCCCCCCTCCCCGTCCATAAAAATGCACATGTACCGCGGTGGAAACAAACTCTTTTACGCGCAGACATCAAAACAAACGGCGAATTAAAGGCACGGCGCTCACTGCCTTGTTTCGGAGAGCATGGCCTTGAGCTAGCGATTTTTAAACCGTGCCACCGTTAATTTATGCGAAGATCTGAACTAATTCTTTGGCAACTGTGAAGCGGGAATATTAACGCCACGCGTTTCCTTGTCGATGATAATGCCGCGCTCTTAATTTGAGATGTGCGGTGTAGTCGAACATGAAATGGAAATTTGCCCCAAACTATGTATTTGTCACCAAACGTCGGATGCGGAATGAGGTTACATGCATCCTTTGCTACCCACACTCTTAAGGAAAGGCAGAGGTGTATTTCTCCCTCACACACAACTTACAGCTCTGAATATGTTACACATATTTCCATCAGGGTGGGTTTTTATAATCTATTTGCATAGATTATGTTTATGCAAAAAATAAAAGAGCATGTCCTGGAAAATAAACTAGTGTGTCATCACCAAAATTGCGGAAAAGGAATTCCTTTTAGGGATATTTTGGGAGAAAAAAAACTGGGTTAAATCATTGAAAAAGTCACAACTGTTGCAAAATGATGAAGAAAAAAGACCCGAATGCCTTTAGTTCCTGTCAGTGTTGGAGTTCCGCATGTTGGTTTCATCAGCTAACAGACAAAAGCATGAACCGTATTTTCTGTCGATGAAGAATCTATTTTGGAACTTTTGTGACATATAGAGCGCATTAAATGAGACAAAGAGCTACTTGTTCGTGATATGCTACACCTTAGCCATGCTAGAAGTGTTAGCCGCGTTAGCATATGTACAATAGCTGCAACACTCGACCTTGTTCTCAAAATTATACCGCTAAACCAGATGATACTGTCATTAAGCTAACATGCTAGCTCTCAATCTTGTTGGTAACATGTAAAAACCAATACTCGGTTCGGCACCGCTACACATTACTCACACTAAAAGTGTTAGCCATGTTAGCATATTTATAAGACTTGTAACTTTTGATTTATTTCTGCAACACATGAAAAAAAAAAGATACCGCTAAAAAAACGGTACTCTGATTATGCTAACGCTCAACTTTGTTAGTACTACATAAAAAAAACACAGACCAACATCGCTAACCGCTAGCCACATTAGCGTATTCATAATACCTGTAACGCCCAACCTAGTTTGCATCACGTAAAAAAAAATCAATAGCGCTAAACCAAACGTTACTGTCATTAAGCTAACATGCTAACCCTCAATCTTGTTGGTAACATGTTAAAAAAATACTCAGTCAGGCACCGCTACACGTTAGTAACATTGAAAGTGTTAGCCACGTTAGCGTATTTATCTACTTGTACCTTCGGATCTTTTTCTCCAACACAGGAAAAGCACAGACTGATACTGCTAAAACAAATAATACTCTGACTATGCTGACTCTGAACTTTGTCAAGAACATGTAAAAACGAAAAAAAAGAGACCAACACTGTTAAACGTTAGCAACATTAGTGTATTCAGAATACATGTAACTCCCAACCTGGTTTACATAACATAAAAAAATAATAAACCGCTAAACCAAATGTTACAGGGATAAAGCTAACACTCCAACTCTCAACCTCGTCAGTAACATGTAAAAAATAGACTTAGTCGGGCCTGCTACACGTTAGTAACAATAAAAGGGTTAGCCACGTTAGCATATTTACAATACTTTTAACTTCAGATTTTTTTCTGAAAGACATGAAAAAGACAGACTGATGAAGCTAAAACAAATGTTATTCTGACTATGTTAACTCTGAACTTTGTTAGTAACACTTAAAAAAATCAGACTGTCACAGCTATGAATTAGCCACGTTAGCATAATCAGAATACCTGTAACTCCCAACCTGGTTTGTATCACGCGCAATACGAAACGTTACTGTTATTAGGCTAACACGCCTCCTCCAAACCTCGTTAGTAACATTTTTAAAAATATTAGTCTGACACTGCTACACGTATATCACATTAACGGTGTTAGCCAAGTTAGCGTATTTATAATCCTTGTCCGGAGAAATTATCAATTGAGATTTTATGCCCAGACGGAATTATATAATCCAAAATATTTAATTTATTGGAATAGAGCGGTGAAAGAAAAAGCCTGGAACAAGATTTGAGGGATATGCGCTAGTATGGAGTTTTGACAGTCAATTGAACACACAGAATACACCTTTAGAATGCTAGCATGTGTGGAGGTTAGCTTAAGGTGCATGAAGCGAAACAAAAACGTCAGAAATAAATGCATCAGTCAGACTTTATTAACTGTGTTTACTGTAATTCTAGAACTTGTTTGTGAGACGGTTCATATTAGCCACGTTAGCAGTGTTAGCCTTACCAAAAAATACAGAAGCAAATCCAATTTCATTGTCGATACGTTAACCCCCAATCTTGCTAGTAACAGACAAGAAAACACAATCCGACAAGGCTACACGATAGCCACGTTAGGATAATCACAACATTTGTATTTCTCAATGTTGTTAGTGATGCATAAAAAAAACCAATCCGCTACACATTAGCCACGTTAGCATATTAGCAATAGCTGTAACTTTTCTTGCCACACGTAAGAGAAAAGGCTAATCCCGCTGAAACAAACGTTACTGTGACAATGCTAACTCCCAACTCTGTGTTGAACAATCTGACGAGCTACACTTTAGCAATGTTAGCAAAAATAACACCTTTGACTCACAAATTGGTTCGCAACATACAAAAAAATAGACTGATCGCATTAAAATAAACCTTACTGCGACTACGCTAACACCTAGCTTTGTTCATAACGTGAAAAACTCAAATATTTTAAACGTTAGCCACGTTAGCAAAATAACAATACCTGTAACTGCCATATTTGTGCGTAACATGTAAAAAACAGACTGATTGTGTTTAAAATAAACCTTACTGTGTCTACATTAACTCCCAACCTTGATAGTTAGACATAAAAAAATACAGTTCGACAATGCTAAACGTTAGCCGCATTAGCATATTCACGATAACACTCAATCTTGTTTGCAGCACAAAGACAAATAGATCCTCATTGCCTAAACAAATACTACTGTGACAACGCTAACTTCTAACCTGAATAGATACGTACAAAATAACACAATCTGACACCTCTGAGCGTTAGCCACACTAGCTTAGTTACAGAAACATCCAACCTTGTTTCCAGTGCATAAAAAAACAGACTGACAGTTTGACAGAGCGCCGCATACCTCTTAAAATTGATTCAACATCAGTAAACACAACCAGAATTAATCCATGTAGAAGAAGAAAAAAAAACGATTTCACCCAGCAAGCATTCCAAAAAAAAGCAGCGGCAGCAGCAAAGTAAATGAGACAAAGAAGGCAAATAGTCCGTGACTTTCTGTGACCGCCCACTCCCAGCTGGAGTAAGCAAACGCTCGCAATATTTAGAAGAGACTTCAAAATACTTCACCTGCGACAAAAGGAAACAAATGAGCTTGTAAGAGGCTGAGGGGCCAGCATGCGACCCTAATGAACACAAACTGTCATCAGGCGGATCCTCGGGCCACGCTGTGGCAGTGCCACCCAGAGAGCTGAAGGTATCCCCGTCCCCGCCGCTCCGACCTGCGTTTACATCCAGTCAAATGAGAAGGAAGAGGCGCGTTTATGCGCCGAGTAAACGTCTGCAGGAAGACGCAGCTGGCTGGAGTTTACCTGCTGAGTGTAAACCCGGGAACGCCACCCAGGCAGGTATTCCCACAGATCCAGGTCGTATTTACATCCTCTGTTTACCCCGCAGGTTTTGTTCTATGATAAACTCCCAACAGCTCCGTCATACAAATCCTCCGGGCTGACACGTTTATACACTGTCGGCTAATTACGCTGCGGTTCCTTCCATGTCTGTTTGGGTCCATTCATCCAAACCAAACGACGTGAAATCCATTCGGCCTCACTTTGACCTCCTTCGAAGAGTCAGGAAACAAGAAAAAATGTAAGTGATCGGCCCCAAAGATACTCGAAACATAGTTTTTGGGGTGAATTGGTTGAAACTTGGAAAATATAGATTAAAATATACATGAATTTAGAGCTAAAGTACACCGATAACAGAGCTTGCTAGCTTAATTTGCATTTTCGGTAAACATTCATTTCAAAATTTGAGATATTTGGTGTTTCCAAGTGAGAAATAATAGATAAAGGAGTTAAAAGACTTCTGTATCCTCAAAATGGATGTATGATCACAATTCAATTGCATGTGGGAGGGGTGGAGTCACTGGCACCAATTAGATGACATCACTGGAAATAAAACATTATATACTTCCCATCATGTCTTTATGATTTGTATTTGTTGAAATTTCAAAAACATATTTAAAAAAACCTGAATTCAGAGCTAAGGTACACTGTTAGCAGAGCTTGCTAGCTTAAGTTATGTTTTTAGTAAACATCACATGTCAAAATTGAAATACTCAAAATGCACCTATAATCCCAATTTAAATGTATGTGGGAGGGGCTGAGTCACTGGCTTCTTCGTCAGCTAACAGTCACATATTGATCACATATTGACAGATGGTTAAGGACACATCTATGTCACTTTTTTGACGTTTTAGGTGTCCCCATATCATCGTATTTTGACATGATGGCTGTTGGTAAAATCAAGGGTCCATAACTCTCGGGATGCAGTACCCAATGTGGTACTGCACGTGGGCTGGACCCGGCGTCGGACACAATACCGAACACAGTGTGCGACACTTCTACATGGTTGGTAAGAGGCCAATACTTGCACCTTATGAAGAACTCATCACCTGTTAATCATTAGTGAGCGTTCAACTTCTATTAGCCTTATAAATATTTCACAATACACCTCCCGCACAATGGTACGTTCCATTTTCATGAAGCCCGTTGAGATGGTTGAACAAGCCTCAAGGGAACACCAAGACACACCCTTTCTCTCCTTATGGCGTGGTCTTGTCTATGACCCTCCATACAACCCCAAAACGTGTACAGCAGAAGTGGTAAAGTTTACCAGCTGCAGCAACTCCTGGTATTTTTTCACAATATTTCTGCCTTTTTTTGGAAGAAAAATGGAATTACAACCTTTTGCGGTTTAATCAGCAACTATTTCTCAGAATTGTACGTCATTTGAACACAATTAGGCTTTAAGAAGCTAATAGGACTTCACGGACACATGAATACAGTTGTTGAAATGCATTAGAAGCTCTGTGCTAAACCTGAGTTTACCCTAAACAATCTCACTTCCATCTCGTCATAGGGTTCGGACCCCCTCTGTACCACTTTTTGTCGGTTTGGGTGTCCCCAACTTGTGATTTTTTTTTTTTTTTAGGTACTGTCTGTCGGGTCCCCAACTCTCGGTACGTGGTACCTGATGTGGTAACGGACCCAGAACCATTAGTGCCCCTGATTAGTGTTTTTTTCCTGCCGGTACCAAGCGACTGAAATCTGGAACCAGTACCCAATCGTGGTACCAATACGCACCCTAAGGGTTGGGGACCCTTGATTAGCATATGCATTTTTGTTCTTGGTACCTTATAAGACCCGATACCCAGCAGCCCTCGGACAGGTACCAGTTTGTGGCCAAAGGGTTGGGGACTCATGATTGGAAAATGTACTTTTTTTCCTGCCTGTGGCCCGATACCAAGCGGCCCTAACCTGAAACTGGTACCCTATCGCAGTACTGGTCCACATCCCGAGGGTTGGAGACCTCTAATTAGCATATGCAGTTTTTTTTCTTGGTATCATCTTTGGCCCGGTACCAAGCAGGGCCCAAGACTGGTACCAGTTTGCAGCCTGAAGATTGGGGACCCGTGATTAGCGTATGCATTTTTTCCCTGCCTCTGACCCGATATCAAGCGGCTCTAAACCCTAACCCAGATCTGGTACCCAGAACACGTACCGGTTCTGTGTCCTGAAGGTGAGAGACCCCTGAGGAGCGTATGCAGACGTTTTTGAACGTTTTGGGTCTCCCCAACTCTTCGTTTTTTAACTAGCTGGTTGTTCCCATTAAATGAGGGGTCATCAACCCCTCATGACATGGTACCAGTCATGGTAACGAATGCACAACCGATACTGGGATAGGGTACCAGTTTGTGTCCCGAGGGTTGGGAACCCCTGATTGGCATCTTTGGCCCAGTACCAAGTGGTTCGCAGCCCGGAGGTCGGGGACCCCTGATTTAATGGGAACAGCTAGCACGTCCAAAAGCGACGAGTTGGGGACACCCAAAAAGTGCCGCGGAGGGGCCTGACCCAACGTCCATATTGGTTCACTTCAATACATCTCATTACTTTGTATATAATGTATACTTTCTCTCTGTAATTTTCTAAACTCTGCGCTTGAGCATTTCATAAACTACACTTGACCGATCAACACTGTCAGGTTTTTCTCTCCCTTGAACATCGAGGTTACTCTTTCTTCTCGACTTCACTTGAACTTCCTGCATTTCTCCAGAAGACGAAACAAAAAAACTAAACATCTCTGGTGCAACAGGATTTCACAAATTAGGGTGGGGGTGGGGGCAAGAGCGCAGATTATCCACGGATAAACGATGAAATCGGCGAGGTGCGGAGCAGAAGAAGGATGGAGACAGGAAGAAAAGAGGGAAAACAGGTCAACGTGCACCCACAGAGTGCTCAGGGGAAGAGAGGAGATAAGAGTTTATCACATGCGTATAAGTAGATACCGTTAATCCTCATTCTGCGAGTGTTCTACATGAAATAAATCTGCGACTGAGGAAGTGGAAAGATAGTATTGTTTTAAAGGTGGAGGGCTGCTCGGTTGTTGTCAGCAGATAAGCGTGGAGATAATCAATTCATGGCAGGTTGAGCGGTTTCCTCTTAAAGCCGCGGCGCAGAGAGGTGCAGGCTCGGCTGGTAAATGTTTAGTCCTTAATAATTAATCTCACTGTCTTGCCAAAAGCAAGATTGATTATTCTATTAGAGGTGGGGATCAACAATGACCCGACTGTGGCTCTATTTCACACACCGTTTGAGTGGCGAAAATCACCTATAATGTGACGCTCTTTGCTTTTTTTTTTTTTTTTTTAAAATTACCAGGCGTGACACGACCTTAAGGATTATTTTTACTTCTGACATTACACACTAAGTATGTGGATGGAAGTTGGGTTTAAGGCCCAGTTATCCTTTTCTAAGTTAATCAGGTCCAAGTGGAAGACAAAATCATAAGAGCGTTTGGCGCAAGTTGACCTTCATGAAGAAATCCTAAAAGCTAAGAAACTCTGACAATATGTATAAAAAGTGTTGGAACTGTAGGATACATGAGGTGAAACAGTCAGAAAATCTGATAAGACTACACACCAATTAGGGTGTGTATTAGCAAGAATCTGGTAATATAATACATATCGTGAAAAACGTCTCATGATGCATATCGCGATACACGTCACATGATACATATCGCGATACACGTCATATGATACATATCACGACATACGTCTCATGATACATATCGTGATACACATATGATACATATCGCGATACACGTCCCATGATACATATCGCGATACACGTCCCATGATACATATCGCGATACACGTCCCATGATACATATCGCGATACACGTCACATGATACATGTCGCGATACACGTCATATGATACATATCACGACATACGTCTCATGATACATATCGCGATACACATCATATGATACATATCGCGATACACGTCCCATGATACATATCGCAATACACGTCCCATGATACATATCGCGATACACGTCCCATGATACATATCGCGATACACGTCCCATGATACATATCGCGATACATGTCACATGATACATTTCGCAATACACGTCATATGATACATATCGCGATACATGTCATATGATACATATCGCGATACACGTCATATGATACATATCGCGATACACGTCATATGATACATATCGCGATACACGTCAAATGATACATATCGCGATACACGTCATATGATACATATCGCGATACACGTCTCATGATACATATCGCGATACACATCATATGATACATATAGCGATACACGTCATATGATACATATCGTTATACACGTCTCATGATGCATATCGCGATACACATCATATGATACATATCGCGATACACGTCTCATGATGCATATCGTTATACACATCATATGATACATATCGCGATACACGTCTCATGATACATATCGTTATACACATCACATGATACATATTGCGATACAAGTCTCATGATACATATCGTTATACACGTCACATGATGCATATTGCGATACGTTGTCACTCCTTTCTGGCACTTTATAAAGCTTATGTGGTTCTTACTTATTTATTAAACAAATTCCAATAAAAGGGGGGAAAAAACTAAATTCTTCTCTGAAAATATGAAATTGTATTTTATTGTCAGTCAAGTTCAGATCAACAACAGGCATTACAGCCATTTCCTATATTTTTAAACTATGACAGTTTTCAGGAATTCTCTTATTTATTTATTTTTTACCTATGAAAAATTTCAAGCTACAAATTGTTCAGGAATTCTCCTGATTTTTTAAAAATTATTTATTTTTTAAACTATTATATTTTTAAGGAATTTTTCCTGAAATTGTATTTATATGTTTATTTATTTTTCATTATTTTTAATGTATTTAAACAATGACATTTTTCTGGAATTTTCCTTTAGTTCTTTCAACCTTCTTCTATGTCATATATCAAGTCAATGACGCATATAATACGTTTCAAACCTCCAGGATACTAAAGTCATAATTGTATCAACAAAAGTACAGAACTAAAAAAAAGAAAATTGTAGGACAATCTTACTCTCATTATACTTTAAAACGTGAAGTGTTAGATCAATTAAAAAAATGTCTGTACTTTGTTACATTTAAATACATTTTTTTTATCAGTTTAAATGTTTGAGTCGAGTAAACAATCCAATCAATATTTTAATTTGATGAAGACTAATCATTTTAGTGGCAGCAAATTACAGAAATTATAATATAAATTGATAGAATATTTCACTTTTTACAGTGTAATTTAGATTGCTTAAGGTTCCTTTCAGGTAAGTTTACAGCTACAACAAGCAATAAAACCAAGAAAATTTTTTTACAAAGACTTTGAAATCTTTTAAGAATTCTCCTTTACACATTTTAACCTTCTTCGATGTTTTTTATCCAGTCACAGAAACACACGAAAAGAGTTTTGAACCTCCAGGTTCTAAATTCATTCAGGTGAACATGGATAAAATGTGTCCATTTGTCAATAGAGTTCATCTAATTTTTAACATACCTTTAAACATCCAGAAGGCTAATTCATAGATCTTTGAGTTAGCAAAAACACTGAAATGTGTAAAATAAACAACCAAACAAACGGAGAGACCAAGCCGATTCTTGAGCAGGTGTTAATAGTTTTAATATTTTCATTAGTTTCAATTTCAGAAGGATGACGTTTAAGCCTATTTTTTCAAAGAACACCAATGTTTTCATAAATATCTCCTTTTATCCTTCCTGGAGGTCTTCTAATCCAGCTGAAGATGCAGATGAACAGAGTTGAAAACCTCCAGGAGGCTAATGCGTCCACAAAGGCACAGAAAAGGAAAAAAATGTTAGAAAAATCACAGAACAACAATTAATTTAGAGGAGTTCAGAGAAACAACAATAATATTAACTAAAAATTATTAATAAAGTGAAAGACAGTGAAGCTAAAAATATTAAAATACTGCTAATCACATGCTAAAAAAATGTGTCAACTCTCAAATATTAGCTAGAAAAAAAAAAACAATTTATAGGTGTATGTATGACAGAATTATCCATCCATCCATCCATCTTCTTGACCGCTTTGTCCCTTTCGGGGTCGCGGGGTGCCGGAGCCTATCCCGGCTACTGAAGGGCGAAGGCGGGGTACACCCTGGACAGGTCTCCAGTCTGTCGCAGGGCCTCAATCACACACACATTCACTCTCACATTCACACCTAGGGACAATTCAGAGTCACCAATGAACCTATGAAGCATGTTTTTGGACGGTGGGAGGAAGCCGGAGTCCCCGGTGAAAACCCACGCATGCACGGGGAGAACATGCAAACTCCACACAGAAAGGTCCCAGCCGGGATTTGAACCGGGGCCTTCTCGCTGTGAGGCAAGAGCGCTAACCACTGCGCCACCGTGCAGCCCCATGACAGAATTAACAATGATTTATTTTTAATAACCTAAAATGCAACCAGCAGAATAATGCCATTTATGTGCTAGATTAGCTAAAAACATTTATGCTAACCAAAACTAAAATCGTTTTTTTTTGTTTTTTTTTGAAAACTTTGCTTAAGTATAATATAGTAATCATTGGAAAAAAATTAAGATCTGCTAAAGTTCAATACACTACACATTGGGAAATAACATTAAGAGAAGTATTTTAGCTAGCAAGACAATACCAAATAAGTACTAGATTAGCTAGAACCTTTTTTTTTATTACTTGTTTGCTAACAAAAGCTAAAAACGTTTTTTTTTTTTTTTGTGTGTAAACTTTACCAGAGTACAATATAGTACACATTAGGAAATAAATCCAGACAAAATCTGAGACAAAAAAGGCTAAATCAAGCTAAACAATGCTAAAAACGTTAGCTAAAGCAGCTGGAACAACATTAGCCTCAATTAAAACTACACATTTGATTAGCTAAAAGGCTAAATTCTTCACAAAATAGTAAAAAAAATCAGTGAGAAGTTAAAAAAAACCCTACATAAAAACATATTATTGACTGAAATTTAATGGAACATGCTAGCAAGCTCTGTTAAAAAATAAAAAAACAGATGTACACAAATCTAGGCAAAAAACTTTATGCTAACAGATGCTTAATTTAATGGCATTAAAACCATTTCTCATCATTTTCTGCGAAGACAACATCATTTTTCAATAATTCTCCTTTACTCCTTATATCCTTCTTCGTCCTCCATCCAGTCATGAGCAGAGGTTCAAACTCCGGGAGGCTGAATTCACAGAGGTGTACATTAACATAAACACTAAAAATGTGTCCACAAGAGCTCAGACGAGGAGAGTTATTGTGTGAACGTTTGATGAAGAGGAGCAGACCAGAAGAGCAGAGAGCAGCTCCATCTACAGGCCGCAAAAAATGCAGCAAAAAATGACACAGAGTCTATGAGAAAACATGCATGCTCACTGTTCTCTGCAAATGACTTCTTTTTTTTTTTTCTTTTTTTTTTTTAAC
>NC_050513.1:18247008-18276157 GCF_002922805.2 Oryzias melastigma | reverse complement strand
GATGGAAATTTATTCAGGAAAAAAAGATCAACAAACATCCCAAAATCATCCTGCCTCCCTGTTGAGGTTCGTTAAGATCAGGTAATATCATTAAAAGCTAATTAAAAGCACATTATGACGCTTTTAAGCATCCGTGTTTGTGTCTCAACAAAGGGGGAATCTTCATTAGCTTCCAACGCTCAGTTACTCCGAAAATACTCACATAAATGTGAATAAATTTGGAGTTTTAGGCTTTTATGGTCACATTTGTGTCGAGCTAATGCCATCGTTTTGGCTAAAAGGAGTGCAAAAGAGGTGATTTTAAATGTCAAATTGAGTTTCTTCTTTTACCTAATATCTCTAAAGATCTAAGCTAACTGGGATCGTCTTCATCCTTGGACGCATTAAGCCGTTTACCGGGTCGACTGTAATGCCAGCTGGCTCCGCTCTGTCATCGCCCCGGCGACAGCGCTCTTCACATTAGCGGCGCGATGCAGAACCGGGTTAGCGGTTCTCTGTACTTTGATTTAGCCCAGGAGGAAATTCACAGTGATAGCTGGGCTGAAACGCAGGGCCATCGCCGGGGCCTGATACAGATCCTCGTCGTTCATCTGCTTGTTTGCTTAAGTCTTTTCCCTTTTTTTCTTCCTTCTTTCCCCCCTCCGTCTGCGGCCGCACTCCGCCATGCTGACACTGGTTGTTACACGGGTCCTGGTGAGGCTGTTTCCCCTCACTGTGGGTCCAAATTCTCACCATTCTGGAAGGAAGCAGACTCTCTCCAAAGGGATGCAGGAGCTTAGCGTCCTGACGGAAAACCCAGTGCTGAGGAATGCTGAAGGAATGCGTCGTTCTGGGCTGAATCATGAAATAGTCAAAGCCAACACAAAAAAACTGCTACTAATACTAAAAATAGCTTCTGAAAATGCTCCAACATACATGAAATGTTAAATTACTGATAAAAAATAAAAGACAGTGGAAAGAAGGATAAAAAGAAATACTTTTAAAAAGTGCTAACTCTACAAAAAAACATCTAATTACAGCAAATAGGAGCTAAATATTTGGAATAAACCAAAAACAAAATGTTGCTAGCAATACTAAAACTAGTTTTTTAAATAACAAGCACATGATAAAATGTAAAAAAAAGAAGCTAAAAACAATGCTAAACACAAGTGCTAACCCTCAAAAGCTACAGCTAATGACAACAAACGTCATCGGAAGGAGCTAAAAATGATGCTAAAACGCTAAAATGAGTGAAATGTTGCTACCAATAACTGAAAAAATGATCTAAAAATGCTTAAACATACATCTAAAGCTAAAATATTAGTAAATAAAAGACAGAGAGGGAAAGACAGCAGAGAAAAAAATAAAACAGTGCCAAGAAATTGCTAAAATAAAATGCAAACTCTTGAATGTTAGCTAAAAAACAGTCAATGACAGTTAATAGTTGCTAAAACTTCATTTAAAAAATCAAAATTGAAAAAATATTGCTAGCAATGCTAAAATTAGCATCAAAAAATGTTTCAACGTGCATTCAAACTAAATTATTGGGAACAAAGCTAAAGATTGTGGTAAAGCAAAATGCTAATTCTCAAATGCTAAAGCTAACAGCAACTAATTTGTTGATAGGAGCTAAAAATTATACAAAAAAGCTAAAATTCATTAAATGTTTCCACCAATACTGTAAAATAGCAAAAAAACACACATTTTTTGCTAAATTACTAGTAAAAAGTGAAAGTAATTGTAGTTGAAATTATGCTAAACACGTGCTAATCTGAAATTTTAGCTAAAATAAACTCTAGGTATTTATAGCTAAATGTATTAATAACATCTAATATTATTTTCTTTTAAAATATCTAAAACGTTAAAGTATTCAATAACAAAAGTTTCTTAGCCCGCAGAACAATAGAAAATAAGTGCTAGCTAGAAATGTTGATGCTAACAGAAGCTAAAACATTTTTTTTTAACTTTGCTAAAATACAATATACTACACATTGGGAAATAAATGAGACAAAAGGCTAAATCAAGCTAAATAAAGCTTAAAAGTATTCCGTAAAGCAGCTGAAACTAGATTAACCTCATATAAAACAACACATTTGCGATGATAAAAAGCTAATTTCCACACAAAATAGTAAAATATCAGTGGGATGTTTTAAAAGGCCAACATAAACCCATATTATGGACTGAAATTTAAAAAAAACATTCTAGCAAGCTCTGATTTTATATATATATATATATATATATATATATATATATATATATATATATATATGTATATATATATATATATATATATAAATATAAAACGCTAGGCTAAACGCTTTATGCTAACGAATGCTAAATTTACTGAGGAATAGGACAAAAAAGCAAAATAACATTTCTGCTGTTTAAAGGTAGACTCACTCTCAAAATGTACTTAAAAAAACAGGAAGGAAACCCTAAAATATATGTTTTTTTTTGCTAAACATGCTAACCTAGCTTATAAAAAAAACAAATTATGCTAATTAAAGATGAAACAATTGCCAAATATTCTGATTAAAATATAAATAATTAGGTAAAATCTGGTGGAAATCGTTTGATACAGCTACAAGGTAGATTGGAATAAAATGTTTTAAATGCTAAATTAGCCTGAAAACGTGTAGCACATCAAAAACAATCTTTTTATAAAATTGTGAATAGGCAACTAAAAATCACTGACAAATACATAAAGTGTTGAGTTAAAAATCTACTTGACATTTATTATTTTGATACAGGATCAGTTTCCACTGTTGTTTAGAGATAAAACTGACTTTCTCTAAGGACGTTTGCTGGATTTTACAATCAACCCTGGATTGCTGCAGTTTCCAAACACGCAATGATTTCCTCATTCCACTCGTTAAAAGCGGCGTTCAGGAAGGGGAAGCACTCAGGTGTGATGGCATTGAGCTACATCCCCGCCGCAGATGCGACGGCAGAAACCGAACCTGACATTGCAGAACTGAAAAGTAATTAGAGGCCGCATTGCTGCGCTCCTTCAGCTGACACCAAATCAATGCAGTTTTTCCGCGTTATCAATTAAAGACGTGTAATTACAAGCGTGGAGAATTGCCTCTCACAAACAGAAAGGCTGCAGACGGCAGCCTTCACTACCCCGGCTGGTCCCAGACCTCCTCCTCCTCCTCCTCCATGTGCTGCCCCCTGACCCCTCAAATGGACATCCCAGAGCCACACGGACGCCCGCTTGTTGGTTTTTATGGCGATTGCTCCAAACACCTGAAAAATAAAAGGCATCGCTGCACTGAAATGCCATGCGCTTGGTAGTGAGCCAAGGAGCAAAATGTATTACTCAGGAGGAGCCAGCTGGGTCTGAACCATTAGTCGGTACAAGCAGAGACAACCTGGTTGCCGAGCGCACCGGCACTCCTGGGTAAATGAAACAGACCCCCTCCCCTCCCTAACATCCACCCCTGCGCCCTGCGGCCTCCCATCAGCACCTGGGAAAATGGATTTGAAACGAGGGCAGCTCCCCGGCACCTCTCCACCAAACGAGCAGATGGAGGCTTCCGCAACGATTATCACCACATTACCTGCGAGTCTGTCGACAAACAAGAGCGGTGCGGGCGGCCCCGATAAAACCCCCCGATCATACCAGACAGCGGGGCTAATGTTCTCCACTCGGCTGTCCCTACGAGGCACGGCGGTCCCTTTTCATCACGCTCGTTAAAGCCTGAGTTCGTGGAGGGTCGTAAAGAGGTGTGGCTAAACCTTATACTTCAACCGGATAGGGGCAAGCCTGCACGGGGCAAGTGGCCCGTGTGACAAATCAAGTTAGTACCATAGGGATAAGCAACTCCAGGCCTCAAGGGCCGCTGTGTCTGGGTGGTTTCCAGATGTTCAAGCCCTACTCATGACTGATCACCTGGTTCAGGTGTGTCCAGCCAATCAAAACATCCCAGAGAAGGGAATGTTGGAAAACAAGCAGGAATGCGGCTCTCGAGGCCGGGAGTTCCTTATCCCTGTTGTAGACCATTCAGTGAACCCACTTTTTCTACCTGCAGACCACAGGTCACAGGTGGGACACAAGTACATCGTACAAATTGTTCATTTTATCAAATCCCTGAGACATACGCACCGCACAAGAGGCCGTGTCGCGGGGTTCTCTTAAGAGTCCAGGAAAAATCAGCCAAACAGGAGGCAAGCCAGGAGAGATTCCATTGTGTTTTTCTTTTTAATAAAGTCTTTGGGTTTTACAAAAATAAAGCAGGGTTGAGGACAAAATGACAGACCCAAAATAAATCCAATAAGTTTTTATCTGGTCACTTTATGTTCAAAAACTCAGACTGGCACTTCTGCCTGTTTCTCTTTCAGTTACTCACTGCCATTGTGAGAGAGAAGTACCTCCATTTATACTCCTTCTGGCCACTCCCACCTAATTAAGCATTTTACTCAGAATATTAACTTCCACATAATACTACATATAAACAATCCATTTCAATAAGTTCTTCTATTAACTTCAGATTCTAATTAACAGTATTGAAATACAATTAATCCATTTAAACTATAACATGCAAAAATAAAGAAACAACAACCAAACAATTTAAATTAGAAACAGCTGTCTCAAAACTGACATCAAAATTATATAAACAGGAAAAACAAATCCCTCGGTTTGGCTGTCAGTGAAGGTGGGGAAAAAAGGGGGCGTGGCTAAAACGCCGTGCTGCAGAGCCGCGGTGAGTAAATGTTTGTATGTGTGTGTATGCGGAAACTAGCGATGACCAAGTGTGCACCCAAGGTCTAAACTGTAAGAAATGAAAGATACTTTACAAGATGATGTGGTTGGATAACGGCAGAGTTGGTTTATGACATGGATGCGCGCGGCAGCGTGTAGGTGTGTGTGTATGTGCGTGTGCTCACTGCGCTCACTCAGACGGAGGGACGGAGCTGCTCCGTCACAGGCCGGTTAGTACTTTTCAAGTATTAAGTTTGCACACCCATTAGACAAGTACTCGTACCTTACCAACGACTGGTGTATTGTAAGGACAGCATCACCTGTACTTCACAACAAGTACTTACCAATACAGCACCGGTGTCAAACTCAATCGCACAGCGGACCAAAATCCAAAACACTCCTTGGGTCGCGGGCCGAACAGGTTAAACATTTATTGAACGAACTAAAATCAACATTTTATAAACTTTAAAAACTTAATTTTTTAAATGTGGCCGGTACTGATACCCTAACCCTAGCCTGGTCTGTGTCCAGAACCGGTACTCACTGTCCGGTACCGGGTTAAGGCTAGGATACTGGTACCAGTTTGCGGCCTGGAGGTTTGGGAACCTTGATTTAATTGCGTGTCATAAAACGACGAGTCGGGGACCCCAAACTGTCAATTTTTGACACGGAGTGTTCTTAACCAATCGTCGATATGGGACGACTTGGGAATGAGAATGTGTTGCAGTGTGTAACCAGCACAAGACAACATTGGGCCATTACTAACAAAAATATAAAATGATCTGGCGGTCCGGAAACTTGTGTGGTCACCGGAACCCATGCACAAGATTTGGTGGGTTGAAACAAGAAAAATCCTTTTGATACCACTGTGTCTTACACGGTCCATGACCCATCGCCCGCATCATACCCATGGAAAAAAAAAAAAAGACACATATTTCTATGCAGGTTTGCCAATCGGTCCACGAACTTGATGTTTCGTGAGAGCCCCGTACGAGTTTGCCCATGTTTTGCCTGCAGTGCCCAACCCTTAACCCTTGTGCCATCATAGTTTACTGTAAACGTGAGGTCATCTGCACCCCTACTTTTTTATTCCAAGGATTTTTCTTTTTATCTTCACTGGTATCCGTGGCAGATGTAAAATCTTGTTCATCTTTGTCATGGGAGGGATCACACATCAATATAAGGGTCGGGTCATCTGGACCCCATAAGAGAGCAAAGGGGTTAATGCCAGTTGGGACTAAGGCTTGAGGTGTAGCGGTTGGTTCCTCAACTCCATCCAGTTCCCCCTAGTATCCAATGGTTTTGCTGACCAACCAATACAACCAGAAGTGTGTTGTTCCCTCTTAGACTGTTTTTTTTAATACTTTTTGGTATAGGTTGGGTTGAAATCACCACCTGACAGACTCACTGGTTATTTAGACGCACTATTTTTGGGTTAAACTTTTGTTGTCAGTACATGTTTGCTAACCTTTTGCCGTTACCTAGTCATAAAGGGCCAATTCCTTCACATTAAAGGCCTGAACGTCTTGTGTAGCTCAAGTTTAAAGTCTGAGAAGATAACTTAAGCATTCCTAAATGGTTAAAACATAAGGCTAACCTTCTAAGAGGATCGATTTCTGCATTTTAAACTGATAGAACATTCTTAACTACAGTGTAGTAGGCTTATATGTACTTATGTTGCACTTCTCTTCCGACACTCTCCCTTGTTTTCCTGTTGGTGCTCAATTTTCGTCCCTGGGGGGGTCAGGCTCCCCATCTCTTCCCTTTCATGCCTGTTGTTTTCCTTACCTTAAAAAAAGGCCCAACTGTAACAACAGTGGTCTCCAAACAACCCGGGGATTCCAGACGACTGACCTCAGCACCGCTTCGTCCACCGCTGAGATACAAATATTTACCCCTATCGTGTTTAGCCCGGCAAAGAGCGCCAACCCCCCCCTATATGAGAACCCCCCTCAGCCGGTTTGAATGCCCCCTGGAAAACAAATAAAACTTCAATTTGCCTCTTTTTCAGCATAAAAGACACAAACGTCAATAAACGGAATAGTTTAGATTCTCGCCAGAGTCAAATATCAGTTGAGTACAAACTCCTTTAGATCCTTTGGCACATTTATTGAGCACTTTACGGGACAGAAAAACAACCAAGTGGCCGATGTTTACATAAACGTTGCATATTTGCTGCTCTTGACACTAGTTAACAAACACGAAGCGCATCAGAAGTCGAAAACTCCAAGCACTTACGCTGGTGTGGTGGCGGATTTTATAGGTTTAAGTTGTTGTGACAAAGTGGTCAAAAAGGCACCAAACTGTTTTCCAAAAAATCTGTCTCACATAATTACTGTTCAGTTTTGGCAGCCTTATTGACAGGAAAAAAAAAAGTATAATTTGAAGGCAAAAAAACTTAACACATTAATTCACTCTGTACACTCCAGCAGGACTGGGTTTGAATTTCAGAAAACATCATGAATCATAAATGTCTCGGCTTCACGCTTTCAAGGTCCTCCTGACTTCCCGTCGGCCGGCGTGATCGACTGCAGCTGGTAGCGTCCGCGTGCACACAAACAGTTTGACAGCACGCGTGCGATCGGCCAAAACAATGGGAGAAGTTCAAGGAGAAAGAACAGTACGTCTGCAGATGCCACACTTTCCAAGTTTGTGCAAAATTTTACGACAACTAGATGTTTTTAGTGGGATTGGAGAGGACGGCGTGACACTAATGAGGCAGAGATGCAAAACCTCAAACTCTTCATTGGAACCAACAGTACTACTTCATAGTAGATTTTAACCTACACACATAATTACACAACAAAAACTCACCAAGTATTTTTGTCTAGTGAAATATGACGACACTACCAGCAAATTTTCAGCAAAATTAGCAGACTTGAAGAAAAATATGGATATACATCACATTTATACTCCACAAGAGTATTTCTAAAATGCCTTTCAATACTCTGGATAGCAATTTCTAAACAAAATATGTGAATTTTAAATGCTGTTTAGACATGACACCCAAATCTTCAAAAATCTTAGAAAATCCTGCTTTACTCACAAGTATATAAATATTTTTAGCAACACATTATTCCCAAGCTGTCACATATTGACGTTTGGGTAAGGACCTCCCACACCACTTTTTGACGTTTTGGGTGTCCCCAACTCAACGGTTTTTGAAGTGCAGGCTGTTTAAATTAAATCAAGGCTGCCCAACATCCGGGCCATAAACCCGTAGCAGCTCGGTACCGGGATGTCCCTAGACAGGGATCAGTACCCGACGAGGATCATTCCAGACGCAGATCGGTACCAGTTCTGGACACGGTACCAGATGCAAACCAGGCTAGGATTAGGATACGGGTCTGGTACATGGACCGCATTAGTATCCTAACCTTAACCCAATGCGGATTGGTACTGGATGCAGATCTGTAACGGTTCTGGACGCGGCACCTTTGTGTTTTTCTGCAAGAACTTTGTCAAGAAAGTCAGTTTGATCTATCAAAAATCCCTAGTATTTGCCAATATGCTGATGACACCTAACTTTATTCATACAATTTAGCACTGATCATGAACTTTAATCACATTCAATCACAAGGAAATTTCTTGTTTCTGGCACACACACAAAAATACCTGCCATTCTCGGACCTCCCATTGAACATTAAGTCAACGATTTGTTAGATTTGTTCAGAGTCATCATTAAAGAGGGTTTTCACAAATTGTATGTTTTATTTAAACCTTCGTAATGATTCAAAGATCCATCCAAAGGTCTGAAAAGGTACAAATGGCTTCCTAAAAGTAACATTTCTTGGTGTTTGAAGTACAAATTATCACTCCCAACTTGTCATACGGTATGGTTCGGGCCCCCTTTACGCCACTTTTTGATGTTTTGGGTATCCCCAACTTGTCTTTTTTGAGTTGCTGGCTGGTCTCCAACCCTCAGGACATGGCACCTGACGCAGTAACAGTTGCCAAACTGTTACTGGGTTAGGGTACCAGAGGTTTGGTGACCCCTGATTAGTGTATGCATTATTCCCCTGCCTGTGGCCCAATACCAAGCAGCCCTAACCCAGAGCTGGTACCCTAACCCAGCACCAGTTTGTGTCCATAGGGTTCCCTGATTAGTGTGTGCATTTTTTTCTTGCCTGTAGCCCGGTACTAAACGGCCATAACCCAGAACCAGTACCCTAATCCAGTACCTATCTGTGTCCCGAGGGTTGGGGACCCCTGATTAGCATATTATTTTTTTTTCGTGTCAGTGGCCAGGTACCATATGGCCTTAACCCGGTACCCGTCCGCATCCCAAAAGTTGGGGACCCCTGATAAGAGTATGCATTTTTTCCCTGTCTGTGGCCTGGTACCAAGCAGCCCTAACCCTAACTTGGAACAGGTACCCTAACATGGTACTCAGCCTGTGGCCCGGTACCAAGCAGCCCTAACCCTAACTTGGAACAGGTACCCTAACATGGTACTCAGCCTGTGCCCGGTACCAAGCGGCCCCTTGGACTGGTTCCAGTTTGCAGCCCGAGGGTTGGGGACCCCTGATTTCAGGAGAACAGCCAGCACGTCAAAAAACAATGAGTTGGGGACGCCCGAAACGTCAAAAAGTGATGCAGAAGGACCTGAACCATACGTCTATGTATAATGAGTTGAAAGTGGGAATGAGTTGGTTTGAAAATAACAACAAATTGCTGTACATATTTTGTACAGTTACAAACAAGTTCAAAACAACAGAATCCAAATTCACCAAAAACACTTCTCTATATCCTCCTTCTTTGACTGTATGGACCAGTAATGATTGGAATCTCGTTTTTCACTCTACCCCAACTGGGATCATTAACCATGTTGTACAGCCAGCTACGGGTTCATTTTGAACGATTCTGTACGGACCAAATACCAACGTTTTAATGTCATATTTGGGACAATTATCTCGTACACCGTCAACTTAGACAGCGTTCATGCGGCTCATAGGTTTCCACTTAATATCCAAGTATATTTGAACTCCAAACTGGGCTCATTTGTTCTTCACTTGTGCATCTTTTTGTTGTTTTTTGCTCTCCTCCTCCTCTGCAGCAGATTCTGATTTGATCTTTTCTCTCACCAGGGAAGTTTTTATCCCTTGTAGAGACACGTTTTTAGTTTTCTGCAATCGAATGAGTACGCCGGCCGTGTTGCTACATAAAAAAAAAAAACCTAAAGGATTACATTTCTCAGATCTGGGTGAATTGGATAAATCACCATGCTCGGCAAAAGAGAAAGAAAAAAAAAACACAGCACTAAGGGTCTGGAGAAAGCCTCAGTGCACAATATATTCCCTTTCAAAGAAACCGATGCAGTAGTTTGTGTTTGACACTGATCAAGCATAATCATCAGGCGGTCAGGGCTGTGTGTGAAGAGCGCACACTGACACACACAAAGACCATCTCCCCCCTCTATCTCTTCACTGCAAGCAGAGCTAACCACTCCAGGGAGCTGGAGACTCAATTAATGACATGCATAAAGCACTTGCAAGATGTCAGAGGAAAAGAAACGCACAATATGCACATTAAAGCCCGTGTTGTGTTTTTTTTGTTTTTTTTGCAGTGTTTGTGTGCATATGGTGCGGCATGTAGGTTCGCCCTCCGGGGAAAAACGCTGCTCGCCTCAAAGCGGAACACATCCAAGGCGCAACAGCCCACCTGTTTGAAGTGAAAATGAAAATCCGGCTGCAGCTCGGGCGCGAGGCAGCAACGGCGGATCGGGCCGAGTCGGGGAGTGTTTAAGGTGCAGCCGGGCAGAAACGTGTCTGGGTGCATCTGTCCCTTACATAACCGTGACATTCAGCTGCAGTCACCAGGGCTGCCTCTGAAGTTAAGCTTCATAAAAAACCAGACTGGGCAAAATAAAAAGAGTGTTATTGGAGCTGGAAAACATGCATTACACGCTTCATATGACCTACCTTTTTCCACTCTGTTTCTTAAATATAAGTACTTAGTAAAACTGAAGGCTCAGGAAACTGTAGAAAGACTCAGATTTCATTAAAAAAGGGACGTTTTTGAAGTTAAAACCTTTTTGTTTTACAACAGGATTTTATTTTTACAGGTCCAATGGTTTTTATGAATTTTTAGCTACAGCACGGTGGTGGTAGCATAATGGTAAGAAGCTATTTTATAGCTTCTGTGGCTTGTCCATCTTCTCATGAGCAGGAAAACCTGCAGTTACAGTGTAGATATGTATGACTATGCTATGACGGGTTACGACAGCAGATATATTGAAGCATGGCGGTGGTAGCATAATGGTATGGGGCTTGTTTGCAGCTTCTAAAATACATTTTCCACTGGTGATACAAGTATTTTGTTCTTTCTCTCTTTCGCACACAAAACTAGCCAACTAGCTATCTTAGTGTGGACTGAAATAAAATAGTAAATTCAGTAAATAAAATGGTGACTTTATTAAAATGGTAAATATCTTGAAAGATAAAACACGGATTTGCAAGCATTTGCAATGTCTGAATGTATCACAATGTATATATAATATATATATATTAAACGGGTGATGACATTCATCGGATTGTGCTAGAATTATTGGACGCAATCGGATTTGCTTCAAAACTAGCCATAATAGCAGGAAGTGGGTCCCGACATAAAATAGCAAATGAGCGGGAAAAACGACCTCACGAGTTGTTGGAACTTGTTCAGTAACGCCTGATTTTAGGTCAGAATTCAAAGTACCGGTACTTCTATTTATGGGGACAATTTAGGTTGATTACATAACGAGGTTTTTGTAGAAGTTTGCAATTGGAAGGGTTCAGTATTACCACGGGGAATTAGCACCGGTTTAAAGACAAAAAACAAACTGATTAGGACTTTAAATCTCGTACATTTACTAAATTAGAAGTCGTAAATTTACAAAATTAAAAGTTATAAATTTACCAGCAAAAATTGTTTCTGTTAAATTATGAGAATAAAGACATATATTTATGACTTTAAAAACCATAGGCTAAATTCATGACTTTTAATCTCATAAATTTTATAAGATTATAATTTGTAAATTTATTACTTTTAGGATGGTATATTTATAAGATTGAAAGTCGTTAAATTACGAGATTACAAATTACAAATTGGTGAGAAGAAAACGTAAATTTATTAGATTAAAAATTATGAATTTACAAGATTAAAAATTGTACATTTCTGACTTTTAATCAGGTCAAATTATGAGATTAAAAGTTGTAAATTTACGAGGAAAGAAAACGTGTAAATCTACAACTTTTAAACTAGTAAATTTACGACTTTGATCTAATAAATTTACGAGATTAGAAGTCGTAAATTTACAAGCTTAAAAGTAGCAAATTTACAAGACTAAAAGTTGTAAATGTATTACTTTTAATCTAGTCAATTTATGAGAATAAAAGTTGTAAATTTACGAGGAAAGAAAACGTGTAAATCTACAACTTTTAAACTAGTAAATTTACAACTTTAATCTAATAAATTTACGAGATTAGAAGTCATAAATTTACAACTTTTAATCTAAAAAATGTACTTGTTTTGTGGCTCTAATACTTCCTCCTATAGAATGGTGAATTCATAACAGAAAGATTATCTAAAAATGCGACGTTTTGACAGACGTTTAAAAAAACAACTTGTTTTATAAAAGTTTTTTTTCCAGCAGGTTTCACGAAGCATGGCAGTGGTTGCATAATGGTATGCAAGTACTTATATACTTCTAAAATACCTTTTCTATAAGCTTGTTAGTGGGAAATTATTGGTATTACAAGCCTTTTTAAACACAAATATCCACATATAAAGCATGTGATGACACCACTCATCGGATCATGCTAGGTCAGTTAGAAGCTAACTATCTCCACCATGGCAGGAAGTGTGGACCCCTCCAAAAAGGGGAAACGTGTGCAGTACATACTAGACTTGTTATGTTGAAATTGAAATCCCTTCCAATTATAATTGCATATCTTGGTTATAACGTAATGAGGTTTGATAAAATTAGCAATTCCCAAAAAGTGGGACCAGGATAGAAAATGAAATTGTTCCTTTGAGTTGTGATGCAGAACAATGATCCAAACAAACAACAAAAGGCCAAAGTCGGGTCACACGGGTAGAAAATGTTCAACAAGCCCGACGCACAAAACTCTCCAAGGAAGAGTGGACTCCAAAAGTCCGACCGGACCGGCTCTGGTGGTCACCCATGCACCTCTTTCTTAACCAATGCTCGTCCACCGCCGGGAGACAGTGGCTGCACACAGTCACCCCCTCCTCCAGTCAAAGGTCGTTCCTGTTCTCCTGGTAAAAGGTGGAAGGTTTGGGGCACGGGTCAGCGATGCTGAAATCTCATTTAAGAGATTGACCCCTAAGTGCCGGTCCGGCGCTCAGGGGGTGTCGTCACTTGATGATGTATAGGTTTGGGCCCAAACACAGACACACACTTTTCCACACGCTTCAGAGCACACAGAGACAAATCTATCAGTTCTGTTCAACTAACAGTACAACAACCGTCTGATACGAACCTCCAAGCTCTCATTCCACTAAACCGAGTTCTTGTTGAGTCTATGACTTTATGGAGATGAACGCTTCGAGATCAAGAGCTTATGGACCAAACTGAGATGTCCTGCAGTCCATTGTGTACCGTTCCCTCTTAGGTTTGTCAGTCTCGGTCGATTGCCAAGAAGGACCAAAGACATCAGAGCATGCGTCCTCCTGTAGGAGAAATCTGTAGTTTGAGCCAATTAGAGCCAAATCCAGATTTCTTTCCTAAGATCTGCTTAAAGTCAAAGAAAGTTTTGACTTTAATTTGACGAAAAAAAAGATAGTGCTCTGAACATCCTTCACTCCTGTCAGCTTTAATGCATCACCGGCGCCACATGGCTCCTTGTTTGCCATTTGCGCAACTTTCTTGAGTTATTTTGTGGAGCTCGGTTGTTGCAGCGAACAGAAGGGAGCAAGGAGAGTGAAATGAACCCCTCGCTGATCTAAGCGTTGGGAACATCTGCCCCAAACCTGGGGTGCAGGGGGGGGGGGGGTGTCACAGCTCAGTGGATTTGTGAAGAAAAAGGAAAAGTTCAGGTAGAAAACAACTTTTTTTAAAATTTAATGAGACAGTTTCTATTTTTGTTCTGCAATTTACAAAAAACTGCAGCAATAACAGTCGATGTGTTTGACCCTGAGGCTTTGACAACCTAATTTCGTTCAGGTTAACCCTTTAAAGACACCGCTTTAGCTCCAGTGTTGACATTTGTTGGGCTACCTTAACTCTTCAACTGTTTATGCAATTAATAAACGTTTTTGACGCAGAGAAAAGCGGCTTTGCCGATACAGCTCATAAGCAAGCCTCAGAATCCAATGGAAATATGTAAATTGCGTAAACGTGTGGTGGTAGTTCTCTCAACTAGCCCAGCTAGCCCAATATATTGTGTTACATAAAGTTAATAATGCCTAACTTTTACAAAGTTATGCATTACTTTACCAATGTAGAGTCTGAAAACCTGAAGTTTGCTAATGTAAAGTTTGCAGATGCAAAGTTTATCTTACTAAGGTTTTGCAAAGTTCTGCAACACTTTACTTATGTAAAGATGAATAATGTAAAGATTTTAGGCTAAAAAGACACTGTAAATTAGTGCAACACTTTGCAAACAAAGTTTACAAATTTTTCTATCTCAAAGTGTTAAAGTTATGCAGCACTTGACAAAATTGCATTTTACTCATTTAAAGTTTATTTATGTGAAGTTTACTTTACCAAACTTTTGAAAAGTTTGCAACACTTTACTTAAGTAAAGTTTACTAATGTAAAGATCAATAATGTAAAGATTATTTACGTAAACTTTACGCTAAAAAGGCGCTTTAAATCAATGCAGCACTTTCATAATCTAAAGCTTGCACACATAAAGTTTTCAATATTAAAGTGCTGTAAATATGTGCAGCACTTTATGAAGTTTAAAAATGACTAAAAGTTTACTAAAGTACTGTACTATTGTACCCTACTAAGGTGTTGCAAAGTTATGCAACACTTTATTGATATAATGTTTACCAACACTTTTCTCTGTGTCAGTATCAGCTGATATACGTAAATAGGGTAAACAAATACTTGTGGAAGTGACATCCAAGAAGTTTGGTCAACCTGCCAAGGAAACCATATTTGGGTCAGGTTGATGAAGTTGACACTAACATTTTTTATCTACAATTATAAAAATTGGTACGCATGTTGGACGCAACAAACCAAGAACAAAAGGTTATTTCAGCCATGACCTCAGACCCTTAATAAGAGCACCAACTTGAGTGACTGTTGATATGTTTGACCATATCGCTATGGCAACGATTTTTAACATAAGTTAATGGAGCTGAAAAAAAAGTTTTAACCTACAATCATAAAAATCGGTACACACGTTGGATGCAACAAACCTTGAAAAAAAGCCAATGGTAACCATGACCTCAGACTTTTGGGAAGGGCGCCCTCTTGAGACAAGCTTTGACACTTTAGATGAAGTGCTTCATTAGTTCTACCGTAAATGTTAGTCGCTATATTTTAGGGCGAGTTTACTAAATACAAATGAGATTGAATATAACTTTTGTTTGTTGAAATGTTGATCTTTTAACAGATTTAATTTGACTTATGCACCAACACATTGCTGTGACAGTCAGAAGATCTAACCATATCGCTATGGCAACGATATTTAGTATAAGTTAATAGAGTTGACAAAAAAGTTTTAGCCTACAATCATAAAAATCAGCAAACACGTTGGACGCAACAAACCTTGAAAAAAAGTCAATCGTAACCATGACTTCAGACTTTTGAGAAGGGCGCCATCTTGAGTCAAACTTTGACACTACAGCTGAAGTGCATCATTAGTTCTACATTAAACGTTAGTCGCTATATTTTAGGATGAGTTTGCTAAATAAAAATGAGATTGACTATAACTTTTTTTTGTTCAAATGTTGATCTATTAACAGATTTAATTTGACTTGTGCACCAACACATCGCTGTGACAGTCAGAATGTCTAACCATATCGCTATGGCAACGATATTTAGTATAAATTAATAGAGTTGAAAAAAAAGTTTTAGCCTACAATCATAAAAATTGGTACACATGTAGGACGGAACACACCTTGAAAAAAAGTCAATCGTAACCATGACTTCAGACTTTCGAGAAGGGCGCCATCTTGAGTCACACTTTGACACTACCATTGTGCCCCCTTAAATTTGAGCATGTATCTTTTAAGATGCGTTTGCTTAAGACTAATTAAGTTAATTAAAAAATTAGAGTGATTTAGAGTGGTTTTAGGGGAAAAATATCTGCAAAAATATTGACATTTTGAAAAAAAGGAATTTCAAATTTAATGATAAAATGTGCACGATATACATGTTTTATACTTTTGGCCAAAATGTTATGATTATGTAAAAAATTTGACAGACTTAAACAGTAATATCAATACAGAAGCAGGTACAGGTCAGGAACCACAGCAAAAATCCTTCAATATTTTAGCTAAACTAGCAAGATAAATTGACGCGATCTCTGGAGGCTGCCAGAGTTCTGATACGGTTCCCTGAAAGGTGCGTTAAAAAGCTTCATCACAGGTCCTGGAATGCCTTCAAATCACAGATTGATGATATCTGTGAGCGTAACAGTATCCAAGGGAGGAGTTTCCTTTTAACTGCCAGCTGCGGAGTTCTTTGCGGTGCAGCTGTTATTAAATAAACGTCCCATCTTAAGCTCCATATCAGGACTGTGTGGAGATCAAACACGGGGGGCCCGTTCCAAACCTGCCCTAATTATAATAGGAGGAGGGCTGGGGTTCAAATATTTATCAAACTGTAATCCCGACGCTGTATTCCGTTTCACAGACGGGCGCGGGATCTGAGGGACCTGACAGCTTCCCTTTAGGTAAAAGGAGCAGGACAGGAGCATGTGCGGCCACATGTGGGGTTGATTACAGTGGGGAAAGGTGGTGGTGGGGGGGTCGAGTGTTTACAGCGCCCCAGATGTCGAGTGTTTAAAATGGCACGGGCCGCACGGCGAGTTTTGACAGCTCGCGGTTTGCCTCGACGCGCGCTTTGGCGGAAAACGTCGAAGGCGAGGATGAGGGCCGAGTCAACATTATGGCAACTTTTTGGTTTGTCCGTCTGAGAACCACTCACTGTTTCCAGAAAAAAACTGATGGATGGACTAAAAAAACGTATGGCATAGAGGGAAAAGGTGAACTAATACAACCCTGATTAGCTCGTCAGGTGTTAGTCGGTGACAGAAAGGAGGAAATCGAAGTTCATCGGAGGCAGTTAAGGCTTGATTGCAAGACTCGATTAATGCAAGAATAACTGACATTAGCTTATTTTAGTTTAGATCTTAAAGGTTAATTGAAAGTAAAGGTGACACCTCATTGAGTAGAATGTGGTATAAATGGGTTTGGATTGGAGAAATGGTGCTGAAAGCAGTTTGTCATAGTTGGATTCGCCTTTGTTTGTCTTAGAATCTTTTACGTTATTGACCCCAATACCAATATGTGGCCACAGATCCACATTGTACGACCATCCAGAGTTCATTTGTTTGATTCCTACCAGAGTCCAGGTGAGTTTTCACACCTGGATGCAGTGACCTCCAGTGTGGTCCAACTTTTCCATTTATCAATGCGTTTTAAAATGGGAAGTATTGTATGTGTACGTTTTTATTGATCATTACATTTTACAGTTATTGATTTTTTTACTGTTTTACTCATATTTAATCAATTGATTTGTATTTCCTTGTGTAATTTTACATATTTTTGTACAGCACTTTGATTTGCCTTGGGTATGAATTGTGTTTTATAAATAAACTTACTTCCTTTATGGGAAATTATCCTTTAAATTAGCCACATGAGTCTCAAACTACCCAAAGCTAGCCCAAAATATACTGTTTTTTTCCGAAGTATACAGCAAAAAATGACTAATCAAGAAGAAGAAAACCATAAATGTCGCTCTGAAGTATAAGTCGCACAATAGGGAGAAAAGTTTGACATTTTAGAACAAATTCGCCAAGCCAAGGGTAGCTAAAAAAAACACAATAATATTAATCTTTTGATCCTTATGAGGAAAATATCAACGTTTAGAAGGAAAACAATCAGATTCTCTTCCATGTTGGTTTTGAACGACACTTCTTCTTCTACTGCTGTCGGTAGCAAATACTTATACTCAGATGCAACGCCCTCTAGTGGTTGTTAGCGGAAATAACCGCTAAGTCACAACCAAGATTCACTGGGAAAAAAACAAATATATGAGCCTATAAATATATATAAAAAAAAAAAAAAACACACACACACACAAATAAGTCACTCCTGTGTATAAGTTGTACCCCTGGCTAAATTATGACAAGAACTGCAACATATACTCTAGAAAATACGGAACTTAACAATATGATTTTAGATTTAGATTTATTTCAAACGTGTAAAGAAAAAAAAATACAAAGCATAAAACACAGTAAAGAAAATATAAAAAAAAAAACAATACAATCTCCATTTTTAAAGAAAAAAGTCACAAACTAAAGTCATGTTTGAAATCCCTTTATGTCTTTATCTTGTAACATAAATAGTTCCCAGTTTATAACTACAAACAAAACAATACGATATGACCATAGCTTTCAATTTTTCTTATTTTCATAAATAAAATCATACAGATTATTCACAGTCACCAGTTTACAATCAAAAAAATATTTAAATAATGCAGGGTTGAAGCGAAAATTTCCAGATCATGGTAAAGAAGTTTTGCTCCTGTACACATCATTATAAAAAAATATAACAAAAAGATTAAGAAAGTTAAAGAAAACATTTAAATGTAGAAAAAACAAAATCCAAAGAAAGTTCTGACAGAAGTTCTAAAGTGACCAGAAGCTCAAAACATTTTTTTAAAGCCTTTTTTGGGGTATAATTCTGATGATTTCAAGCTCCGAGGCGATCACACATTCGGGAATATGCTGCTGTCAATTTAATATTCGCCGGCCCAGGCAGGGCGCGATCAGGTGACTGGCGTATAAATAGGCCATTCGCCATCGGTGCGTGGCAGCCGGCTCCTTGACGGGATCAGAGTGACTGAGGACTGACTCTGATGTCACTTGGAATCAGGGCGCGTGGCGATGAGGCACCTCCGAGTCGGTGGCGAGTTTCAGTGTCCCTAAGACACGCGGTATGGGGCGTGGGGGAGTGGGGGTTACATCTGTTAGATGTAGATCGAGAAGGGGAGGGGCTGGGCTGCGGAGTTCAGTGGCGCCGCTCCAGGCAGTGCTTACCTGAACAGATGTAACTGCCAGCGAATTTCCGCAGGGTAAATAAATGCAAAAGGCTGCTCCGGATTAAGGGGAAATAAGATCAGAAGGGTTGTGGGGAACGCATCCGACGAGCAGCAAAAACAACTAGCTTTCCTTTAATGAATTTTTAAGCACCTTCTAACAAGGTACATATAAAGAAGGCGCTCACTGGCGGCGTTGGCCTGAGGAAACACTCCGCACCATCGCTCCGGGATACCAGGAGTTGCATCATGTTTCGGGCGTTTCAAAGCTGCGGGGGTTGTTAAAGGTACCGAACCTGCTGCTAAATATGAGAAATGTTGTAAGACCTTTGAAATGTTGTGTAAAACACGCTTCCCTTTCAGACCGGAGAGTCCGATCGGAAGGCTCTGCTTTGGGGTGAGACGAATCTACGAGTTTTGATTGATGGAGATTTCTGCTGCTGCTTTTCTCTCAGTGACAGGAAGTTGATGAAAGCTTTTGATCAAGTGTTCCCAGTGGTCTTATACATATCCTTTTTCATTTTGAGCCAATAAAAAATGTCTTTGAAGACATAGTTTCTGCAGTAGTTCATTAGAAATTTGTCTCACTGGAGTTAGCCTGCCCCCGTGCTAGCTTACAGCCCCTCGTACTCCCAAGCTAACATTAGCGGTGCAACAAAAATGGCGTACATGGATGTTTGTAAAATTAAAGAAAGAAAACTGTTTTTTTAATGTTTAGGCGACCTTTCTGACTAGTTATCCAGCTTTTTTTGTATAATTTATATCATTTTAATGTAGATGTTGCTTCATTTATGTTTTTTTAAGATGGTTATTTCTATATTCTAAGAAAGGTTTGCATCTTTATATATTTTGGATCATTATTTAGCTTTATTTATACTTTTAAGATACTCGTTTAGCTTCATTTATGATAAATGAGAGTAATCTAGATTCATTGTTTGGTTATTTAGC
The DNA here is from genome assembly GCF_002922805.2 of Oryzias melastigma. Lineage (NCBI taxonomy): Eukaryota > Metazoa > Chordata > Actinopteri > Beloniformes > Adrianichthyidae > Oryzias > Oryzias melastigma. The sequence continues at coordinate 18,256,308 of NC_050513.1, read as the reverse complement.
TTCCTTCATATTTTTAAGATTTCTATCTGTCTTTATTTAGTATTTTTAAGATAGTTATTTAACTTCATTTATATTAGATGTAACAAGCTTCATTTTTTAGGGTAGTCATTTAGCTTTATTTGTATGTTTGAGGATATGGTTTAGCCTTATCAATAATTTTACGCTAGTTATTTAGCTTTATATATATTCTTTAAGATAATTTGTTAGCCTTTTTAATACTTTTAAGCCAGTTACCTGGGTTTATGCCTATTTTTTAAGATAAATTCTTAGCCTTTTTATTATTTTTAAGCTAAATCTCTTGCTATATTTAATTTTTTAAGCTATTTATCTAGCTTTGTTTTTATATTTTTAAGCTAGTTATTTAGCTGTATTTGTATTCCTTAAGATAGTTTCTTAGCCTTTTTAATATTTTCAAGATGGTTATCTAGCTTTATTTGATATTTTTAAGCTAAGAATTTAGCTTAATTCAGATTTTTTTTAACTAGATTAGTCCACCTTCCTTTTTAGGTTAGTTATAAAGCTTCATGTATTTTTTTAAGATAACATTTTACTTTTAAATATTTTAAAGCTAGTTATCTCTAAGCTAGTTATTTAGCTTCATTCAGATTTTTTTAGACTAAATGAATCTAGGTTCATTTTGTTAGTCATCTAGTTTCATTAATATTTTTTAAGATAAAATCAGTTATTTAGCTTTATTCAACACTTTTCAAGACAGCTACTTATCTTTAATATTTTTAAGCTAGTTATCAGTTTTTACTTATACTTAAGATAGATCAATCATGCTTTTTTATTTTCTTAGTTTACTAATTTATTTCTTAGGCATGCTACTTAACTTTCAATAAGTTATCTATTTTAATTTTATAATTTTATGCTACATTATTGTAGCTTCATTTATATTTATTTAGCTAATTATTTAGCTTTGCTACTTTTGTAGTTTCAAGATTTGTTTTTATTATTACATTTTATCTCATGACCTCATAAAATAAACAAACAGCAAGCAAAGCTTTAGTTTGTCACAACCAGATTTTAACCTCGCCTCCAGCAGAACAGCACTAGAAACACAGAAAATATAAAGCATTAAAAGATCTGAAACGAATATATATATATTTTCTTTGTCAATATGGCTGTTACAATCACAAATTTGGGAACTTCCTTAGAAAACTTTTGTTAAAATGGCTTAAGCACACAAACATCCTCACTCAAGTGACCTTTAATGTACAGAATAATACTAAAAATATTAATAATAACAATCGTCATGAAATAGTGACAGAAAAGAAACCATAAAAAGACCTCAGACTAGTTTCTTCGATCATGAGAAAATGTGTACAAATCGTTTTCTCTGCCCGGGTTATGATTTTTCTGTAGAAATAAATTAAACTGTTTACCAAAACATCCGTCTACAGGTGTGTTTTGTCATCTTTATGAATAAAATGTTATCAGCCTCTCGACGATTGTTCTGTCTTTATTAAAACAAGATAATTACTTGCAGGTCCCTTCTCTCAAAGCAATAACGCTCACACCTCTGCAGCTCTTCTCAAAGACGGAAAAGTTGCACCAACAAATTGTATTATTTTATTCTCAAGGTTTCCCGTGTACACTTTATCCGTGACGCCGCTCTACCGGATTCCCTAGGAAATCTGACACACTCCTTTGTAATTACCGCACCAACTGCCACCTGACAAGCATCATTTGCCTTCGCAGCGAGCGGTCGTCTTTCCTCAGATACCTCTGTGGTGTTGGTTCCCTCTCTGTCTTTACCTACGGTGGAGCCTTCGACGATTGAAGTCAACAGACGTTGCGAAGCAGACTTCTTTGAGACAAACCTGTGAAGCTGGATTTCCAGAAGGAAACACAAATCTGACAGAGACTTTAATCCCAGAAATACAAATTAGGGACAAACTTTTGATTTGTAAATTCAGAAAAAAGAAAGGGTCTTTACAGATCCACTGACATGACAGAAGTATTGTATGTCTAGTTCTAACTAGTAGAGAAACGTTGTACTCTGAATGATCATGCCAAGTTCCCAACGCCTTCCAACCAGTCCTTGATGTCAAAGGATTGTAGCTTTGAAGGACACTCAACTGAGTCCTTGTACAATAAATATCTCCTACAATACTCAATGTATGACTTTGTCTACAAACATATGAATGCTAGAGGAAAAAGATTAATCTTTTAGTTTTAATTCAGTTTGGATCCTGTTCTTTAAATCTATTTACCATGCTGCCCCTTAATTGGTTTCAAAGAAGACCAGAACTTCAGCTCAACCCGCCCTACCATACTCTGATAGGGATTGCTCTGGTTTCTCTTCTGACCCACCTGAAGGAAATATAGGTGGTTTGAAGCCAGGACCACTAGGACTGATGGAGCCTCGTGGATCTCAACTTCAAGATGTCACCTGGACAAGTTAGAACCTTCACCGACATGAGATCAAGAAGATTTCTCGTCTCCAATGAGTTGAATACATCAATATAGAGAAGGACGACAGGTATCTATTGGACGCTGAAGCCCATAGAACCAAGAACAAGGTCAGATCCTAGACTTCTCCAATTGAACTGAACAAGATCTCAGCACAGATAAATTTCATGATGTCCAAGAACAATACAAATTTACAGAGTTTTATGAGATGAGTAAAATGGTGCACAATCAGACACTACCATCACTAAAACACCAGGAACAATGTGAAGTTTGTTGTCTTGCCTAAGGATAAAGTTGACAACTCTACTACTGCACCACAACTGTCCAGTGGTCTAGGAGACCAGCCAATAAATGAAGTATCTAGCTGTCTTAGCAACACTTTCATGAGTAAGCCATTGGTACCTAAATGTAAGACTTAAGCTACAAACACACCGAGGATTCAAAAATGTGCTTAACAGGGTTCTTCAATGCACCATCAGCATATGGTGTTCATACTGGACTGTTGCTATCCGATACCAGGGCATCTACCTGGAGTTCTTGCAAAATGTCTGATGCTATTGTTATAAATTAAAGAAGCAGAAGGTCGGTGATAAAACATAAACAATGGCTAAAAACTAAACAGAGTAAATAAAACTGGTTACCCCTGACTTTAGACCCTCCCTCGCGGTGAGGAAAAACTCCTTATAGCAGGAAAAAAAAGGAAGGAACCTTAGGTATACCCAAATGAAGGAGAGATCCTCTACCAGGTGATTTAACAGGACTGTTAAAGAGGAATTAGCTTATCTAACTACAACTATATATTTGAATAGAGTTCAGCAGATAGAACTGGGGGGTAAATGGAGGCGAGGTCCGGAGCCAAGAATGGGAGCAAAGACGATCCACCAGGAATCTCTCCTTCTCTGAGATGGAGGATGACGAGCCAGAGGCATGGTCCACAACCAAGAACAGGATCACAGATGATCCACCAGGAATCTCTCCCACTCCGAGATGCGAAATGACGAGCAAGAGGCGAGGTCCACGGCCAAGAACAGGATCACAGACGATCCACTAGAGGCAAGGTCCATGGCCAAAAGAGGACAGAGGATCCACCAGGAATCCCTCCCACTCTGAGATGCGAGATGACGAGCCAGAGGCATGGTCCACGGCCAAGAACAGGAATATAGACGATCCACCAGGAATCCCTCAGACTCTGAGATGCAAGATGACGAGCCAGAGGCATGGTCCACGGCCAAGAACAGGAGCATAGACGATCCACCAGGAATCCCTCAGACTCTGAGATGCAAGATGACGAGCCAGAGGCATGGTTCACGGCCAAGAACAGGAGCACAGACGATCAACCAGGAATCCCTCCCACTCTGAGATGCGAGATGATGAGCCAGAGGCCAAGAACAGGAGTGTTGATGATCCACCCGAAATCCTGAAATCTCTCCCACTTGAAAGGGGAATAACATGTGAATCACACTGCACCAAACAGAAGCATAGAGAACACAGCTCTAAGCATATATATGAAAAATTCAGTGTCGCACAGTGTTAGCCGGCCAAAACCCACATTTATCAATTTCTCCTTCATGTTTAATTTTATAAGACAGTTGGCACTTCCCTGTTTTGAAAGCGATGCCATCCATTTGTCACTTCCAAAACCACGTTCAGCCGGTTTAACTTGCTACATTTGTTCAGTGGCCGTGCGTTTTGTACTTCCAAAAACTTCCAAAGCAACACATGAATATGAGAGTTTTGACCGTGGAAGCCTGAAATGCACATTTATGTGTGTTTAAAGAGACTTTTCATTGAAAGTGGCCGCTTGAGGCTGGTGTTAACGAAGCCCTAATACTTATTTGGCAGGTTCATCATGTTCTTGGCATGACTGCATGTGGCTAGCATTCCTCTGATTCTTTTTCCTCCTGTCCTTTGCTTTACGAGGTTATTGTCTCTTAACAGCTTCCCTCATCTCACATGACAGATGGCTTGAACAGACAGGTACCTGATATGACAACCACAGAATATGTCGTTTGTTTTTTTTTTCCTTTTTTTTCCAGTCCCGAAGCCTGTCATCTCGCACCAGCCCCGACAACCAGGATGTCTCCTCTGTTAACTTCAGCTCCGTCTGTCTGTGCAGAGCGAGCACATGGCTCATGCATTAATCAGCAGCACGGTGATCCCAGGTTGTCCCCCCGGCGCGCCGCCCGCGGTGATCTGGCTACCAGGAGCCGTGCCATTATGCCGGCGCGTCGAGCCGGTCGCCGCTAAACAAATATGAAACCGCTCCACTTTGTGTCACAAATTTTTACATTCAACAGCGGTCACATGAAAGCGCAGGAACCCTTTTTTTCTGCCCATCTGTGAGCTAAAAAGGTGGGCGGGCCTCCAGGGAGGGGAACAGGAGGAGAGTGAAGATGTAAGCCATTACAGCTGTGCATGTGACACCGCCATGTAAGATGCATGACCCTGGTGGTGGCTTCAAATATTTACACTCTTACCTGTGTATCCCTGAAATGTGAATTCAGTCCATGAATAATAAAGCTTTTAAAAAGAGCAGAGGCAGAAAATTGAGTTGTCACCCAAGTAGAGACTTAAGGTCACACATTCATACACTTTATTAAATTGAAGGAAAAGTCTTGGAGAGAAGTGGGGCACGTCCATTACTTCAGCTTACAGTATGTTCTACAAAAATGAAGAAAAAAAATGCTACAAAATGAAACATCTTGAATGTTTAAATCAGTTAAACAGTGGTCAAAAGGAGCTCAAACCATTGACGATTAATCGATCTATATATCTACGATCCAACCAGATCAATCTGTCTGAGGTAAGTTATTGTAAATCAACTTATACCCTTGTAAAATTGCTTCAAAATGAAATAAAACAATCATAATCGATATTGAAAAATACCATCTGGATTGAGAGACTGTAGGTTTATGTTACCACAATGTACAAACAACCAACAGTGAATGGATTTGACATTAATGCTTGTCTACTTGTTTGTTCACGTATTTAAATTACTCTCGAGTATATTGCAAGAAATACAAGGAATCTGTTTAGTACCAGGTATTAATCTCTGGGTCACACTGGTTGAATTTTTGGCTAAAGATGTCCTGGATTGATTTTAGGTCTGAGAACCGGATTGTTCAACATTTGTGAACCACAAGTTATGATTCGAATCAAATCATTAAGATGAACCGTTATAACCCTACTGGACAAGAATAGGAGGCAGCTGTAAAGACAAACATCATCACGTCAAATATGTCCTTAATCTTTTAGCAACGGAAATGTCCTCTAAGTGACACACGCTGTTTGAACTACCGTAACTCTTCAACCGTTTACACCAGGGATAGGCAACTCAAGGGCCACATTCCTGCATGTTTTCCAACATACCCTGTCCCTTATTTACACAAATCCAATGGATTTAAATGAGGAGGAAAATGTCTTTGCAAATCAGCTTTATCGCCAAGGCCAATTTTGTATCAGAATCCAGGCCTCGAGGGCCGGAGTCCTACATATTTTCTAACCAACCTGTCATTGAAGCTCCTTAAGACCATTTTTATGAAATAGTGTTGAAAAGATATGAGGGTCAAGCAGATCCCATTGGAACAAGAAGGGAGTAGATTGTTGAGAACTGCTTTGGGATGGCTGCATCTTGAAATGAATTGCCCCTTGGGGATAAGCATTTTTTTAAAATTGAATTGAACTAAATTAAAGAGGTAGAAAACCAAGGAAGGAAGGAAGGTCTTGTAGACTCACTTGAGACAGGCAAGAAGGAAGATTATCCAAGAAACTATCCTGGAAATAGAGCCAATAAAAGAAATGTCCAACAGAATCTGTTCGAACGAGCAAGGACAAGATTATTCAAGAAAATAGGAATAAATTGTGTTTACCTATATAACACTTTTTTACCTTCTTAGAGGTCCAAATCACACATTGATGGTGCCCAACCAATAACTTCCAGGAACATCATGGGATATTGTGTCTTGTCAAAGGATGCTTCAACACATTGGCTGGCAAGGTCAGGACCCAACCATCGTCCAATCAGAGGCCAATCACACAACCTCTGCACCACGTCTGCCCTTAGAAGAAGCGGAAAGAAAGGAAACATCCAGGAGACACCCTTCAAACAAGCTGGTTCCAGAGACATTCTTGGAAGAAGTGGGTAAGCCCGCTGACCCCCTTGGAAGGTAGGAGTGCAGAACACGCGGTGGACTGGTCATCGGGTCAAGATATTCCAATCACTATAACCATGGACCAACACAAACAAAGGATACAGAATCAGTCAGTACTTTAACTTTCTGCTGGTTGTATCTACAACCAAATAAATATTGTGAAAAGGATGATCAAGAATAAGTGAGATAAACAGGACAAGACCAAGAATGACTAAATTATGTCTATTTCTCTTTAAAAGTCAATGTGATGTTGGCTTCTTGGAGCCAGCAAGTACTTCCTGTTTGGAACGCCAGACACTCATTAACATTAAATGACCATTAAAGCTTTGACTTGAATCAGTGACATGATGATTGTGAAATACAAGTGAATGCCATAATACACAGTAAATTGTCAGAGTCACAAACACAAAGTATTCTGAATGGAAAGAAAATAATTTAGTTTCATAAATCAAAACAGACTCTTTTCATTTCAGCAATGCAAAAACTCAATATTTTAGACAAGTTACCTGTGCCAAGGATTCAGTACAGTCGGTACACAGAATGTAACATTTCAACAGCCAACACTGGAAGGGATAATGAAGGGAAAAATGGCAAATCTACACTTTGAAGTATTTGAGAACATTGGAAACCCTCAATAGAAATAAATCTAGTTTGCATACCTCCCACCGGGGTGATGACATGTAGTCAAGAATACTAAAGACCTGCCGTCATTTTTTTGGATGGCTTAACGAATCCCAATGTTGGCAAAAGGGCACAACTTTAAAATAATTAGTTCATTAATAAAAAAATGAAAATATTGTATTTTTCTTTGCATATTTAGGATGATTTTTGAGGTAGGATGCCAAAAGTTTGTTAATCTTGATTAAAACAAAACAACAATATATAGGCAACGTTTGTTATATAATACAAAGGCAACATTAACAAGACTTAATAATGTGTTTGTAATGAATCTTGTAGTAAAGTGATATCAACTAATTTTTTAATACAATTTGGAAATTTTCAAGTTAAGAAAAAAAAAGAAAATGCTCAAAAAAGTAGCAAAAAAACCCAACTTTCCTTGATGAACTTGGTTTCTGCCGGCGTGCCGTTTAGCAAGCAGAGCATTTATCCCATTGACATCCCAGAGTACAACAGAACCTGCGTCTCTTCAACATCTGGTGTGAAATGACAGTATGTGAACTGTTTGTAAGTCAACAGCAGGTGACAGGGACTTTTCACCCTGTGCCTTCTCCCAATGGGAAATCCCATTATTGATGAATGCCAAATTGGTTTTAAGCGTGCCAGCTGATCACACCTTGGCTCGGCGTGAACTTCTTTGCCGCGTTTCATCCCATCTGTTCTTAATTGGTTTATTTTCTCAAGCAGGTGATCAGCCTCCACGGTGTGCAAAGGAAAGCTGTGCTTTTCAAAGGCACAGCGTTCCAGACGAGAAGGATGGGAAAGAAAAGAGCTTTTGATGATCTTGTAATGATGGCTGTGCCAACTGCAGAGCTAGTGTATTGTGGGAAGCAATGTTGTGTTGTTTTGTTCTCTTGAGGGTATTTGTGTTTGTTTATTGTTGTGAATTGCACCACAGGTGAGTAGGTTACTGTCGGTAGTTATATCTCAATGCAAATACAATATTTAGAGCTTTAGAAACAGGTAAAAGAATTGGATCGTTGACTCCGCCATTTTGTGGCTCCAGTTGCTCAGAACTGTGTGATGCCCAAGACACCAATGTAGCGTCTGAAAAATCCCTGCCTCCTAGCATGATCATATCATTAGACGCCAGCACGTTGCTAGCTAGCCTAGTGGCGTTTTCCTCCAAACTGTTCTATGTGTATCCCACCTCTTACACAAATGTAGCAGCTAACGTAGCTAGACAGAGATTATTGGATCAGAACCCAACTACACTAGTAAGGACTTTCAGCAGTTGCTAGGACCTCCCAAGCTAGTCTATAGTCTAGTGGTGTTTTCCTCCAACGTAGCTTGACAGGGATGGTTTGGACCACAACCAAACTACACTAGTCAGCACTTCGAACAGTTGGTAACACTTGCTAGCTAGTGGTGATATTTTCCAAATTGTGCCAAAAATGAATCCCACTTCTGACACCAATGGAGTAGCTAAGAAAGCTGGACAAAGACAGTTTGGAGCAGAACCCAAATACACTTGACAGCATTTTTAACATGTGCTAGCATCTTGCTAGCTATTCCAGTGGTGCTCTCCTCCAACCCTTGTTACATGTGTATCCCGCTTCTGTAGCTAACGTGGCTTGACAGAGAGTTTGGACCAGAACCTAACCTAACCTAGTCAGCACTTTCAACAATTGCTAGCACCTTGCTAGCTAGTGTACTGCCTCTGTTCCATATATATCCCACTTTATGACACCAATGTAGCAAACGACATATCTTGACAGTAAGGGGTTTGGAGCTCAATCCGACCAGAGTAGATTTTAATTTTAACATGCGCTAGCATCTTGCTAGCTAGTCTCGTGATGTTGTCCTCCAACCAGTGCTGCATATGTATCCAGCTCCCAACACTAAAGCAGCAGCTGTACAGAGATTATTTTGAGCAGAACAATATTGTGCTAACTAGCACTTAGAACAGTTGCTAGCACCTTATTTGCCACTCTAGATGTGTTTCCCTCCAACTCATGCTACATGTGTTCTGTAGTAGCTAACGTAGCTTGACAGTTTGGAGCTAAACATATACTAGATATCATTTTTAATAGGTGCTAGCATCTTTCTAGAAATA
>NC_050513.1:18230985-18246190 GCF_002922805.2 Oryzias melastigma | reverse complement strand
ACGCATGCACGGGGAGAACATGTAAACTCCACACAGAAAGGTCCCAGCCGGGATTCGAACCGGGGCCTTCTCGCTGTGAGGCGAGAGCACTAACCACATGCGCTAGCATCTTGCTAGCTAGTCTCGTGGTGTTGTCCTCCAACCAGTGCTGCATATGTATCCAGCTCCCAACACTAAAGCAGCAGCTGTACAGAGGTTATTTTGAGCAGAACACTATAATGCTAACTAGCACTTTGAGCAGTTCCTAGCACCTTACTAGCTACTCTAGATGTGTTTCCCTCCAACTCATGCTACATGTGTTCTGTAGTAGCTAACGTAGCTTGACAGTTTGGAGCTAAACATATACTCGATATCATTTTTAATAGGTGCTAGCATCTTTCTAGAAATGTTGGTGCCGTTCTCCTCCAGCCTGTGCTACATCTGTATATCACTTCTGCAATAGCTAATGTAGCTTGACAGAGAGGGTTTGGACCAGAACCCAACTACACTACTCAGCACTTTGAACAGTCGGTATACCTTGCGAGCTAGTAGTGAATTACTCCAAATGTGAATCCCACTTCTGACACCAGCGGAGTAGCTAAAATAGCTGAACAGAAACAGTTTGGACCAATTTATAGCATTTTTAACAGGTTCTAACATCTTGCTAGCTAATCCAGTGCTGGTAGCTAAGGTAGCATGGCCGAAAGGGTTTGAAGGAGAAGCTAATTAGACTAGCTAGCAAAGTGCTAGCAACTACTGATAAAACTATAATTGGAGGTAGTTCCTCATACACTACATTACTCAAATAAAAAAAATTCAAGAAAGTTGGGAACTAAAGTCATTTTATTGTGTCCTACCTACCTACCGACCTACCTACCGACCTACCTACCGACCGACCGACCGACCGACCGACCGACCGACCGACCGACCGACCTACCTACCAACCTACCTTCCGACCTACCTACCGACCTACCTACCGACCTACCTACCGACCTACCAACCGACCTACCTACCGACCTACCTAGCTCAATGTCATGCAAGTACAGTTAGTAGCTCACTCACCAGTAGTGTCAGTCAAAACACAAACATTCCAACCCCAAAACTAGACAGAGCAACAATTGAGACCAACACAACCCTCAACAACCAGCAACGCCCTGAGACTGAACAAAACAAAACTTTACAACCCACATTGCACCCTGCTCACTGCCGGTCCTTTCGTGGGCAGGGTCATTACTATATTAATTATTTCTGCAAATCCAGCGGGCTGGAGCTGGTGGGCGAGCATGTCAGTCGATTTCTCATTTCACGTGTGCTTGTAAGGTGTCTGCTTTCAGCCAGCCGTCTGGCTGAGTCGCTGATGTTCCACCGGCAGCCATGAGGGAATAGCACTACCCCTCTAACGCACACGCACATTTCCACACACCCCTCTTCTTTCATCTTGTTAATGGACATTCCTCCACAAACGTCTGCGAGTCTACCTGACTGCAATCCTTTAAAGTTTAATTCACTCTACATTTAGCTATGGTCATAAATACCATATTAGGTAGCAGCAGCATGTTTTATGTGCTCCCTATGGTCGTGCTTTTGTTTTAATGAAGCCATTTGCAACTTATGAGCAAAGAAAAAGAAGGGAAGAAAGTCGCATATGAGATGGGATAGATCAGTCAAACCTATTCCCACTCTGTGTTTTATACATGCGATGGAATAAAATGAGGCCGTTGCCCATCCACCGGCATAGAAGGAGCACTGTATCTTGACATCTTTTTCCAGGTCTTGATGATTTAAATCGGCCTTTTATCGCGCGGTGACTGGTGGTTTACTGCAAATCATCGACTTAATCACATTACTCACCTGCTACCGTGCATTTAGCCATTTTTCCCCCCAGCCGGTAATGGCGTTCTTATGTAAAAACAGGTGGCGTGGCTGCCGGAAGTTTGGTTTGGACACGAAATGTGTTGATGCTAAATCTTTGATATGGATGCACACGTTGGAGGAAAGGAGCCCCAGCCATGGAAGTGCCATTCTTTTGAACACAAGGGGGGAATTATTCAAAGTCTGGACTGAATAAAGAGCTTGGTTATCCAGGAAGTGCTGCAGATCCTCAACACTGAGAAATTCTAGAAAAGGGGGTTTAATAAGAATGGATGACATTTAGCTGTTAACCAATGTATACAAAAAACAAAATACAAAAATGGCTATAGACATGGCTGTTTATTTACTTATTGACGATTAGCCTTATAATTCAGCAAAATTTGCAGCATAAAATTGAAAGATTTGTGGAAAGATAAAAAAATAAAATAAATGTATTCAGTCAAAATAATCTGGTAGCATGGAATTAATTTGTTTTTAAAGTTTTTCTCAGTGTTTTGCTGTACATCAGCGATTTATTATTTACAATCATATTATTAAGGAAAAACTATTTGAATTGTACAACACTGGATGTTTTCCTCAAATGTATTTTTCTGGTTTTTACAATTTTGACCCTTATCAATCCAATCTACCTACCTACCTACCGACTGGCCTACCGACTTCCCTGCCAACTGACCTACCTATAGATCTACAGACCTACTGTTATACTGACCCACCGACCGACCTACCAACCCACCTACCAACCTATCTACTGACCTACCTATCTACCGACCGACCTACCAACCTACCTACCTACCAACCTACTTAACAACCGACCTACCAACCATCCTACCTACCTATCAACCAACCAACCTACCTACCGACCTACCAACCCACCTACCAACCTATCTACTGACCTACCTACCTACCAACCTACCGACCTACTTAACAACCGACCTACCAACCATCCTACCTACCTACCAACCAACCAACCTACCTACCAACTAACCTACCTACCTACTGACCTACCTATCTATCTACCTACCGACCTACCTACCTGCCAACCGTCCAACCCACCAGCCAACTCACCTACCTAGCATCTGATATACCTACCGACCTACCAACCCACCTACCAATCTATCTACTGACCTACCTATCTACCTACCAACCATCCTACCTACCTACCTACCTACCTACTAACCAACCTACCTACCAACCAATCGACCTACCCTACCGTCCTACCTACCTACCTACTAACCAACCTACCTACTAACCAACCGACCTACCCTACCGTCCTACCTACCTACCTACCTACTAACCAACCTACCTACCAACCAACCGACCTACCTAACTACCGACCTACTTAACAACCAACTAACCTACCTACCTACCAACTAACCTACCTACCTAATGACCTACCTATCTATCTACCTACCTACCAACTAACCTACCTACCTAATGACCTACCTATCTATCTACCTACCTACCAACCAACCTACCGACCTACCTACCTGCCAACCGTCCAACCTACCAGCCAACTGACATACCTAGCATCTGACCTACCTACCGACCTACCAACTAACCTACCTACTGACTGACCTGTATCTACCAACTGACCTACCAACCTACTAACCAAACTACCAACTGACTTACTGACCAACCTGGTGACCTACCTACCTGCCTATCTACCTCCAACCAACCTGCCTACCTTGCTACCTACCGATCTAGTGAGCTACTGATCTACCGACTTACCTAGCTACCTACCAATGTACATAACCCGTCATGATGGTAATCCATAGCAAGGATTCTAGCAATTAACTGAGTTGTTTTGTGCCATAATTGTGATATTAAAATAAAAAAATCACCATATTTGCCCTAAACTCCTTCCAGTTGTAGGTAGTGAGAATAAGATAGTAAATAGTTGAATAATTAGAAGTAGCCCCTCCCTGATTGTCCAGTGTGGATACCATGGACTAAAAGTGCGTTCAAGAACACTCGGTGTCTACAGGTTAAGAAGAAACCGAAGACATTCATTTGGAGAAATACAAGAGGGTTTCTGAAAAGTTCTACTGCAGAAACTTTTCTTTGTCTTCTGGTGAGAGCCGGGCAGCAAAACATCTTATGGTGGCGGGCGTGCAGCTTTTATTTTTTCCTTGTTTCAGATCTCTTTAAAGAAAGACTTCTGATTGTGTATGCTAAACACGGCAATAAAACATGCAAATTTATGGATCAGTTAACTGTCACCTCACTTAAAATGAGCTATCCAAATTACCCCCCTTTTACCCCCCCCTCCTCCCAAGTCCTTTTATTCAGAGTGAATCTCGCATCAAAGTTATCGGGCGGAGCTTTGAACGGCTGGGAAGTCACGTCTTTTGTTTCCTCTAATATCCCTGGAAAATCTGGTTAAAATTGGAAGATGCGGCAAAGGAGCTCTGCCGGTCGCGCGGATTCCTCGCTGCTTTCACAGCTGTCCTGCTTTGCAGGATGCAGCTGAAGGTGGTGGGGGTGGAGGGGGGGTACGAGCCGCATAACTCGTGTGTAAAGATGAGAGACGGAAGAGATAAACCGATTCTCTCGGTGTCAGACGTAAGCACCGCGGAAAACAAAAGAAAAGAAATTTGATAACAAAGCTTCCCGGACGACAACTTGCTAAAAAATGTTTTAAAAAGTCGCAATGTCAAGTTCAAACGACTCGGATGGAGCGCAGCAAACGGCCGGAACGATTATCGGTGGATCCATTCGCATTTGAATGGTTATTGTCGGGATTAGTGCAACTGGGTGGCAGCTGCTTGCAGGTAATGTATCCGCTCATGCCATTGTTATTAGGCTCCTGGTCAAGAGCCAAGCGCAGCAGCTGTCCGTCCAACGCCAGCCGATAAAGGCCCCTGCCCAAGTAGCTGCGCATAAACAGGAATATAAAAAGGCAAATTGGGAGGCCAATGTCAGACGAGGCCACGCAAATAGGATGAAGGTCGCCACTGCCACCCAGCTGCTGACTTCCTGTCAGTCCAAGACGTTTAGCCTCCCTAATAGACACAAGAAATGACTGAAAACTTCACTCTAGACATATAATCTCCTCAACTTTATAATTCTGAACGGCAAAAGTGAAGTTGCTAATGTTAGCCAAAATGCTCCATAGAAGGAGGTTGGGCCCCAAAGTCAAAGTTTTGTATTTAAGTTTTGTGTTGCCAAACTTTGAGAACCACTATCAGTTTAAAACAAATACTGATTCTTTATTGGTTGCAAGATCTCAAAACATCATAATTATGAACAACTAAACTTAAAACTGTAGTTGTTTGGGCCAATTTTTAACATTAGCTCAATCCAAAAATGCTCCAAAAATGGTCAGTTGGGCCATGTAAAGTATATTATTTTTATGGTCCACTCACAAAAACAAAAATAAAAAGAAAAAGCATTTTACTTTTTTTCTGTTTATAAGCTTCTTTTACATGTAAAACATGACTTTAACTAATCAGTAAACACTCCATTCTCTAGAGGTCATCTGAAGAACTGTGGCATCTTTTATGGATCAACAGTGGCCATAAAATCTTAGAATATCAAAATCTTAATTCTGTCAAAACCTGAAGTGGTTTAGCACATGTTCCCCAAACTATTTTTCTAAGGTGTAAAATTTACTTTAGAACAGTGAGATCCAATCAGAAAAGGCTCCATTTTGAAACCAGCCCCCAGTGTTCATTCTCGGAACTGCAACATTTGGTGATTTAAATTTAAAATATATATATTTTAGACCTAAAACTTTACACCAGCCGACCATCTTCTTAATTTTGACCATAAAAGTGGTTTGGACCCTTTTTTTAGTATTGGTACGGCCCAGAATTCCTCCAAAATTAAAATGGTTGGGCCAAATGAAATGAGGCAAGAGTTTCAATCCAACCTGTGGGTCATCTGTCACTGAGAAATCAACAATAAACACTTGGAAACGTGTTTTTGATTGTTTTGAACCAAAATAAACAGTTAATTCGATGGGAAAAACTCTATTTTGAAACCAGCATGGCCATTTGAAGAACTGCAGTTTTGGCAATACCTGGGTTGGTGTGAATTTCCATAAACATTTAAAAACAATCCAAAAAATAAATAAATAAATAAATAAAAATAAAACACTTAAGGATTAAGGCTTTGTGAAACTGAGATTCAAATGATAAAATCCTGTTTTTCAAAACCAGCCTCTAGCGGCCATTTGAAGAACTGCAGATTTGGGCATTTCTGGGTTGGTGTGGAGTCACTAAAGCATTAAAAAATAATTTTGTAAAAAAAAAACTTTTGAGGATTACGGCCTTATAGACCTGAAATTCAATTGGAAAGTGCTATTTTTGAAACCAGCCTCTAGTGGCCATTTGAAGAACTGCAGTTTTGCCAATTCTGGGTTAGATTTCCATAAGCATAAAAAAAAAAAGAAATCTGATTAAAAAAATAAAAAAAAATAAAACTTTTGAGGATTAAACCCTAATGAACCTGAGATTCAATTGAAAAAAATGCTAGTTTTGAAACCAGCCTCTAGTGTTCATTTGAAGAACTGCAGATTTTGGCAATTCCTGGGTTGGTGTGAATTACCACAAACATTAAAAACAATGTCATAAAAAAAAATAATAATAAATAAGGATTAAGGCCTTTTGAACCTGAGAATCAATTGGAAAGTTCTCATTTTTGAAAGCAGCCCTAGAGGTCACTTGGAGAACTGCTAAATTTTTGTGATTCTAGGTTTACTTTAAATTTGAGGAAATATAAGGCGGACCGACCACATGATAGACAACTTAAATACATGAAGAAAATATATTTTTTTAATTGGCCATTCAATTTTTTGTAAGAATACATAATATAAGTACACTGTAAAAAATGAGACATTGGATCAATTATTAAAAGTTCTGTAATTTGTTACATTTATTAATATTAGCTTTTATTATTATAATATATAATTACAAATAATATATATATTATATAATTATATTTTTCCATTAAACTCAATATTTTTTATAAACAGTAATAATTTTATATGTAACAAAATATAGAATTTTTTTTAATTGAGCCACTGTGTCACTTTTTACAGTGTATCTAAGTAAAGAATTCTGAAATGGTTTAATCCACATGAAAAATCAGAAATCTCTCTTGGGAAAAGAACAGTACAAGTTTATTGTCCATTTCCTTTACAGCAGCCCTGTTTTCTAGGTGGCTTTTGGTTTGACAAATTGCCGCGGCGACTACCTTTCCCGGCCTTGAACAATCCGTGAACATTAACTTAACGTGATCTGACGTTTGAAACGGCCATCGCAGGTTCCTCTGATAAATGATTCACGCCGCCGGCTCTGGGGACCCGCCGCTAATGCCACGGCGGTGGCAGAGAGCGAAAGCTTTGACTCGGATCCAGCTCCGTCCTCCGCGGGGGATGGACAAATGGACATCGTCTGTCTTCACCCCACCCCCGCCTCAATCTCCATTATTGACCCTCCCAAAAAAAAAAAGACGGACCTGAAGGACTGTAATGATCCTCAATGCAAAGTGCTGCATATGCTTTTATTTGTGTTTTTGTCCTCATCGCGGAGAAGAAGTTGTTAATTTTTTAATGCGGCACAGCTTGATGTTCACTAACAGCCTCCTAAAGTCCCTCCGAGAGATCTAATGCGAATTTAATGACCTGACGCTGCGCGAATGACAAGCACCCGAGGTGAAGGTGACAACCTTTCTGTCCATGTTTATTTTCTTTTTACCCAGCTCAAACACAAGGTTTAGTGTTCTTCTGACATCACTTAAAGGTAACTTACCAATGGAATGCTAACGATTAGCCCAAAGCGTTTTCTTTAAAGGGTTGACAGGAATACATCAAAGTAGAGTCCAAACCATTGGCTGAAAGCGAAACAAAGTCAATTCAGTCGACATGTTTTCGCCATGTTGGAATCCATAAGCGGTAATCGAACCGAGTCG
The DNA here is from genome assembly GCF_002922805.2 of Oryzias melastigma. Classification (NCBI taxonomy): domain Eukaryota; kingdom Metazoa; phylum Chordata; class Actinopteri; order Beloniformes; family Adrianichthyidae; genus Oryzias; species Oryzias melastigma. The sequence continues at coordinate 18,238,426 of NC_050513.1, read as the reverse complement.
GTCTGAGTCAACGTTTCTATGGCAACCGTTCTCGCCAACGAAAACTGAGCTTGTTGGGAGGCCACGCCCCTACCACCTGACAAAGAGCTCCACCAAATCTGTCTATCATTCGATCAACGCGAAACTGCATACTTTTATTTTATAGGCATCTGATTGGTCAGTTAATAACTTCCAATAAAGCAAAACTATATATATATATATATATGTGTGTGTGTATATATATATATATATATGTATATATATATATGTATATGTATGTATATCAAGAGGGTGTTAAGAAAAATGTATTAGACCAAGAATGGTTATTATGACAAACAAACTTCTTGGTACTTCCTGTTTGGAACACCAAGGGGGAGGAGTCACTCTGTCCAGTTTTTGTTTACAGTCAATGGTCAGAATCCTATGCGACTATGTTAACACTTTGCTTGGAGCTTTAGCTCCAGTGTTAACAATTTATTAACTACTATCAAAACTGCCAATGATAGGTCTTCCAATTGTGTGGTCACAAGTAGATATATATATATATATATATATATATATATATATATGTGAATTTCTACATCCTTGAAAAAAGTTTATTGGAAAAGGTTTTTGTTTGTCAAAGTGATTTAGAAATCTGAACCAATTTTCTGCATTTTAATAATATATTTATTTTTAAAAATCACTTTAAAATGTAAGATACATTTTAAATTGGAGCTGGAGTGTTTCCCTGTTGCATCATGGGTAAAGGCACAGGTGAGTGCAGGTCCTCTCAGTGAGGTAGGTGGATCAGAAGAGCGCTTCTTTTAGTCTTCTTTGTACAGTTGGAAACACCTGCAACAGTCAGACAACTACATGCTTTTTTGTTTTAAAATAAATTTATTTGATAAAGTTTCCAACAATGTGAAGTTTAAACTATAACAAGAACTGAATGTTGTGCTTTATTTTAACTCGACACAAAACAGAAAATTTGATAGAATTCAGTTGAAAAAATATATCTTTTTGAAAGATGGGGGAAATTTGGGGGAAAAAAGGGAAAACAAAATTTGAATTATGTAAAAATGAAAATACAGAAAGAAACAAAATAGGATTAAGTGATAAAATTTAATGATAAGTGCTGCTAATGTGCAAAAGAGAAATAAAATGATACACCAAACTGGAATTTGGGCAGGAATTCGGGGTGTAAAAAATGATGAACTCACAGTAAATACAACAGCAAGGAACTTAATTTTGTACATCCCTCTTTATGTAAACGTCAACATCAAAAAATGCTGATGTAATGCAGTAGATTAATAAAATCAGCAAAACAGATTTCAAGGGGGGGGTGGGAAATATATATATAAAAGATAAAACCAAATAAGATTTACTAGAAGTGACTTCTACAGGAAATAATTCTACAAAAGTCAGTTATATGTCAACTTTAGCATCTAAAGTTCTGTTAATTTCCAGAAGACCAATAAAAAAAACACAAAACAGACATTTTGTGGTTATCAGGGAACAAATATTTCTAAAGTAAATCAAATAAAACAAAAAATAAATAGTTTTGATAACTTAAAGTTTGTACTATAGCTAGGAAGTTTATTGTGTACCTTAATATCGTCCCCAAGTGTTGCTGATATATAAAAAAAAAAAAAATCAGTAAAATCAAGTACAAAACAAAAATTCTATGGAAACCCAGAAAAAAATGAGAAAAAAAATTAGATTAACTGACAAACTACAATTTTGCGGCAATCCGGGAAAAAAGGAATAATAAAGCTTTTTTTTTTAAATCATCAAACTAAATACATTTAACGGACAGCGTGTTCTACAATTTTAAAGTTTATTTTGTATGTAACTTTATATGCAAATATTTACATCACACAGGATATTTATTTATGCAAAAGTCATTTTGTGAGAACTCTGGAAAAAAAAATTCTAAACATAAAGAAAAATGTAAAACAACAAAGGATTTATTGATGGAAAATCCCGTAGTGTTTTGTAGATTTAGTACTACAAGCAGTAAAATACAGGATTAAAAACATTTCTATAAATAAATCTCAGAATAGAGATTCACCTCCCACAGCAAATTAACGCCAATACGCGGTAAAAACACTGTATATATACAGTGTTTTCCTGCGAATTGGCGTTTCTTTATTCACCTCTATAGTAAATAAAGAAATGCCAATACACAGGGAAACACTATATATATATATATATATATATATATATATATATATATATATATATATATATATATATATATATTCATGAGTTTTATGTATATATACATATAACATTTCAAACATATTTTTATTGATATATATATATATATATTTGTATACTGTATATCATAATGGAAACAGCGAATAAAGAGACATGAATACGCGGGGGAACATTGTACGTATCTATACACTATCTATGATTCATGGACCTAAATTTATGTATATATATATATATATATATATATATATATGCACATTAAAAGACAGTAAATGTGGTTTAAGTAGATAAAAACTATCAAACAACTTAAGTGAACCAATGAACAGTGATAGAACATGTCTACTTAGAAAAGTATCGACTGCATTGACCTCTTAGGATGTAATTCAGGCTGATTTAATCAACAGAACTGCCATATTTCTGAAACCCAGCCTTAATATGACTCCACGGATCTATTTCCCACGAAGCGACACGCCGGCTCTTCGAGCCTCGTGTTTTGTCGTAAGACCTCGGGGTCATCACCATCAACTGGTGCTCCTCAGACGCCTCCATCACCGCAAACACATTTACCCAACAAGAAGTCCTTTCATACCGGAGCAGGAAAACCTTAACTGTGACTGGCTCAAATCTGATTAATGCTTTAACCAATTACAGCTCCCCCCAATTAGGGGACATTACCAGGTTAAGAGCCCTAATTCATCTTCCTCAAGTTTTTCTCCCCCTCATCTGTGGACATTTGTCAGCAGATTTACTGTCACACTTTGGTATGTATGGTCACCCCCCCACCACCCCACCCAACAACCATCACCGCTGACTCTCCCTCAAGACGTGTGCAGAAGGCGCCGCAGTGATTGTCGGAGCGACACCGGGATCCAAGTTTGTAATTAAGAAAACGGGGAGCGGCGTGTCACATCAGTCAGCTCCTCAGCCGTAATGCCGCCCTGTAATGCCCTGTGTGGTCTCAATTACACTTCCGCGATGTCGAATAACAGCATTACAGCAAAGCAAGACAAGCATTCATATACTTGTAATTAAATAAAAGGCGAATCAGGAGCAGACCTGAGCGATCTCCGGGCGCGTTCATTCAGACGGATGGCGGCGCCGCTGACCTCCAGTTTCTTAAAGGGACAGGCGCCTCAAAGGTCGCCTTGGACGGAAACAGGTACTTCACCGTTTCAGGTCGTCAGATTATCAAGTCACAGGAAAGTAATCAGTTAGTAAGTGACTTAATCATTTTCCAATGAAGAAATAGAGAAAAAGAAGTTGCTCTTTGGAGGTATAGGACTGTTCCCAGCCAGCAAGGCCAGGTGGGTCTGTATGGTTTAAAAGTGACAGAAAATGTGGGCCTCAATTGAGTTTGTCCACAGCTTCTGTGTTTGCCCACATTGACTTAAGCGGTCACTCAGTGGGTTGGTTTGCTACACTAACCAGCCTCCTGATGGATGGCGTAGCATGTTAGCGAGCTCCGCTGTCATAAAATAGCGAGCTCTGCTTTATCTAGTTAGCAAGCCTCGGTGTAGCAAGCTTTAACGAATTTTAACGAACTCCGCTTTATCGATCTAGCATGCTACGCTGTAGAGAGCTCTGCTTCAGCGAGCTCCACTGTATCGTTCTAGCACCCTGCAGTAGTGAGCTAGAAAGGTTCGCTGTAGCAAGCTAGTGAACTCCACTGTAACAAGCTAGTAAACTCGGCTTTAACGAGTTTGCCTCATCAAGCTAGTGTGCTATGTTGTAGCAAGCTCTGCTTCAGCGAGCTCCACTGTATTAAGCTAGCAAGCTTTGGTGTAGCAAGCAAGCAATCTCCCCTGGATTGAGCTAGCAAGCTCCACTGTTTGGAGCTAGCGCCCCCCACTTTACTGAACTGGCACTGTCCAATGTAGCGAGCTAACGAACTCCGCTGTAGCAAGATAGTTAGCTCAGCTTTATCAAGCTAGCGAGCTCCACTGTCCACCAGGCAGCTGACTAGCGTAGTGAGCCAACTCACTGAGCGTCCTACTGAGATACGAGTCCAGCCTCCAACCGTCCTGCTGTGTTACTCTTCAATGTGACCTAATAATTGCTGTGAAACGTTTAACATTTTGAGGTATTTTCGTTAAAATTCTTGACATCGTGGTGCAATAAAATACAACAAATAAAAATGGGCTTTTACTACGTCTTCTAATCGGGTAGTTTTATAGGGTTGTCAAATTACCACATTGATTCCAATTAGTTAATACAGACAATTAAAGTTTTTTTTTTTTTTATTTGTGTTAATCTAATTTTAAATCTATCACTATTGTCGCGCTTTCAGATATAAAAAAAACAAAGTTCCAACTGGTTACTTACTGTATCGACCTAGCGTGCTCCGCTATAGTAAGCTACCACGCTCCGCTGTAGTGAGCTAGCAAGCTCTGATGCATTGAGCTAGCCAAGTCCGCTGTAACAAGCTAGCGAGCTCCACTGTATTGGGCTAATGATAGTGAGCTCTGCCGTATCAGGTTAGCAAGCGTTGGTGTATTGAGCTAGCAAGCTCCGCTGTATTGAGCTATCAAGCTCTGCTGTATCGAGGTAGCTAGCTCCACTGCATTGAGCTAGCAAGCTCCGCTGTATTGAGGTAGCCAGCTCAGCTGTATTGAGCTAGCAAGCTCCGCTGTATTGAGGTAGCCAGCTCAGCTGTATTGAGCTAGCTAGCTCGTTGTATTGAGCTAGCGATCATCGCTTATCGAGCAAGCTAGCTCCGCTGCATTGAGCTAGCAATTTTCGCTGTATTGAGCTAGCCACCTCCGCTGTAACGAGCTAGCGAGCCTCTCTTTAATGGGCTAGTGATAGTGAGCTCTTCCGTATCAGGTTAGCGAGCTCCGCAGTATCATGCTAGCGAGGTCCACTGTAGCAAACTCCACTGTATTGAGCTAGCGAGCTCTACTGTCCACTTGGCAGCTGGCTAGCATAGCGAACCAATCCACTGAGTGTTCACTTAAGCCAATGTTGCCAAACACAGGTGGGGCCACAATTTTCTGCCCACCTTTAAACCATACGGGCCCACTTGGCCTTACTGGCTGGGTTTATGTCTTCTATTATCAAAAGAATGCCACAAGAAAAACGTTAACAACACCATTTTTTATCAGAGTGGCTCTTGACTCCTAATATTAAGAAGAAGATTTGGTAACCTTGACTGCATTGAATTTTAAATGTTCTGCAGAAAACAGATTTTGGATTCTAAAGTTATGTTTGGACCCAAACGCTGACGTGGGGGTTCTGAGTGAACTCAGCTTTGATGATTCTAAAAATGGCTGAAATTGCCCTTGATGCCGCTCATCAATCAACCAGCTGCCTGATCAGGCGGCCCCCGCCACCCCTCCGTTTCATTTGGCAAATCATTTGTTGACACCCCCCCAGCAGCAGGCGGAGGTCAGCTTCCAACTCCCATCTACCTGCATGGGACCTCCAGCCCGCCGCCGCCACCTCCCAGCACGCCGCGGCGGCGCTAATGGACTCTCGCAGGAGTCCCGGGGCCGGAGCGGCCATTCGGGCTCCTGATTTCAGCCATTAGCGTTTCATTAACGCAAACGTCCCGCCGCTCGCCCGCGGACGACCGCCACAGGCCGCCGAGCACCGCAGTCAATCAAGGTGGTTTCACTCCTCTGCGTTTGTGTAGCAGAGAAAACCTTCCAAAAATGCTCCAAAATATCATCTTTTTCAGGTATCTCACTCTAAAACTGCTACAGCGTGATCTCCAAACATACACATGCAAATGACTGTGTAGCGCTCAAGGCAGTATCGTTTGCTAAGGTATTCGCCTGATAATGAACGCGGGCCGTCTGCGGGGGAGAGCGCGCCTTCGCCTGAGCTCCATCCAACAAGTTTAACACAATATTCTAATTAGACGTCGATGTTTATTTAATGCGTCCTGAGCAAATTAGTTGTATAAAATTATGACTAATTAAGTGGCGTATTAATAACTGAAGTGCAACGGCAGGCTCGGCGCCGCTCCACAAAGACATGCACATAGGTAATCACGGTATCTGTGTCATTCATTAGGCTTTTTGATCATCGTGACATGACAGACGAGAATGTGAGGCGCTCATTTACATGCCGGCGCTGCTGCATATTTCAGCGCCTGTTTGGAAACATGACTAACATTTGAAAACACCTTCTCTCACCTACCCCCCTACACTCAGTCTACATTTAGAGGGGGGGTTTATTTTTCTCCTTTCCTCATCAAAGAAATTCTAATTAAATAGTACATGTCGCAAGGGGACGGCGGCGAGATGCAAAGAAATGATGAATTTATTTGGTCTTATTTGGGAGGTGCTTTGGAGTAAACGCATTTGGAAGGCGCAGGGGTTGGACTAAATCATGGAAACAACATGTTTAATAGAGGTATGAGGGAAGAACAGCTGCATTGATCTGTTGGCTAAAAAGTTGTTGTTTTTTTACTTTAGGATATTATTAAGAGAATTCGTCCATTTATGACTGTATAGACTTTGGTTGAACCAATGGGGTCTTTCCGAAAATGTTAGGACAAGTAGCAAAAAAAACGTCTTGGACAACTAAAAAAGTCAGTAGTATGTGGAATATGCAGGAAATGTATCAAAACAGCAAAAACAAAATAAAAATACATTGTGGTGTTCCCCAAGGCTCAGTACTGGGACCCAATTTTTATTTTATTTTATACATAAATGATCTTTGTGATGTGTCAAAAATATTGCAATTTTCTCTTTTTCTCGTTTCCATCAAATAAATGCAGATTAAATATGTCTGAAACAACATGTTTAATAGAGATATTAGGTAAAGAACAGCTTCTTCGATCTGTTGATTTGAAAGATCCAAATTTTTGACCTCATGATGATATTGAGCAAATTCCTCCAATCGTGTCTGTATGGACTTGGGTTAAGCTGACAGGATTTTCCCGAAAAAATCGTCAAAAATGTCTTGAATAACTAAAAAAAATGGTGGAACCTTCGTTAATCAATTTAACACACTTCCTTTACACACATTTATGTGACTGCCAAACACTAGAGTGTTTGTTTTAAGCTATGAAAGCCCATACCATGACCCTCCTACTGCTGTTTTTTATCCTAAGTGTAAATAGACTCCTTAGTTGGCAATTTGTTCTTCATAATTCATCATTTCTGTTGGCAATGTGTTGCATTACGATGGGTGATTAGTTACTTACATAATCGTCAGCAGTATGTGTATAATGCATTTATCAAAACACCCCAAAACACATTGAGGTATCCCACAAGGCTCAGTACTGGGACCATTTTTTTTAAATTTTATACATAAA
>NC_050513.1:18224630-18230889 GCF_002922805.2 Oryzias melastigma | reverse complement strand
TCCACAAGGCTCAGTCTTAGGACTTTTTTTTGTTTTTTTGCTTGTGCATAAATTAGCTTTGTGATGTGTCAAAAATATTGCAATTTGCTCTTTTTTGTTTCTTCTTTTTTTTGCATTTTGTTTTTTTATTCTCAGAAAAACTTGGGTACATTAGTTTCTACTACCAAACAATAAATGATTGTACTTCAGAAATGGTCCAATAGAAGCAAACTTCTCTCAATTTAAACAAAACAAAGTTTCTGTTGTTCAGTAAAAGAAAATTCACTTTATATATTTAATTCAAGTGGAATGGTGTTAATATCGAGAGACTTAATGAATTTTCCTTCTTTATGTTTTACTATGGATGTATGTAGATTGTATTTATTGTACACACTACCTGAAAAAAAAATATTTGTTGTAGACCTCTTCTTATACTCTAAATTGCTAAAGTCTTAAGCTACGTTCACACAAGCCTCTGCAATACGTGTTCAAGTGTCCGCTTCCCACGAAAAAACATCTTAAACACATACAAACACACAATTTGGGCTTCCGCTCTCAAAATTCTTGGATTTCACGAGTAGCTACGCGAGTTTTTAAATCAGGTTTCGGGCTGTATGAACAAAGCTCTTACAACTGTACTTGCGCTAGTATCGGGACGTGACAGTCCAGTGTGAACACTGTATGCGAAAAGACACTTGCTTTCTTAAAAACACATTAAATGACCAGTGTGTACGAAACATTAGTCGCACCACCCAGACGACACTATCAAAGTCCATGATTGGTCAACGTTCGACCTGGTTTACCTTTCAATGGTCACACGTTTTTCACGTAGAGCCTAAAAACTGTTGTAGAAACTTGCTTTGATCACTTTACTTATACTTTTTACTTTTCAAAGGAAGTCGCTACTTGAACATGTGTTGACAAGGTTGGTGTGAACATAGCTTAAAGCTTAAGTTTCTTCATTTGTGTATCTTAAGTAAATACAGATCCTGTTATGTGTAAAATAAGCCACCTAGTTATCAAATTGCCCCCATCTGGAATATAAAGGGTTTACCTCTTGAACTATGATTCCTCGATTCATTGCAAATTGGAAGAACAAATTTCAGATTAAAATTAATACACTACAAACTCTTAATTTGTGCACATTTTGTGGAAAACTAAAGGTCTAAACCAAACCCATGGGGCTAAATTTCTGAATTATCTCCACAAAGTGTTGTGTTTTTGTGTTTGTCATCTCTAAAAGCCCCAGCCTGTAACATTTGGGGCCTCAATGACAATAAAGACAAACTATTGGCAGAGTCCTGAAGCCCATTTGATATTTCTGGATCACTGGAGCTGTAGGTAGGCTGTTCATCTGTCATTACTTAACAGTGAGCGCAGGGGAAATAAAAAAAATAATCAAAGCGCTACATGAATGATGAATATCTGGCTATATCATATGTGTGTGTGATGTATGAAATGGACTAATACGCAACACTTAGTTCTGCCATATGGTCGGACCTGGCTGCCTGAGAACATGGAGGTAAGGCTCTCGGGGGGGGGGAGAACAACCTCAGCAAGGACGGGAAGGAAATCGGATCGGATAAAAAGGTGGGTTTCAAGACAAAATAAGTTGTTGGGCCAAAGTAGGGCATATGGGAACTATTTGGAGAACCGTTGCCCTTTCATCACCTCACCGGTATCAGACGATACACAAAGACTGGTAGACGTACGTGTCTCAAGCTTTTTGGCCCTAGTCACAAGAGCGGCCTGGTTAACATAGGAGGCAGACGTCCTTCCCTCTCCCAGCTTCCTACAGGCCCAATCCCACTTCTGACACCAAAATGCCAGATCCCTAAAAGTGTGTACCGTGTCAAAACAAATATAGGGTTGTGTTTGCTGATCCATCGTTCGAGGTCCAGTTGACCTCTGGATTTCCCCGTCAACACAAAAAGATTTCCCGTCTACTGATGTCTGCACCACGAGCTTTGAATTCATCGCGGATCCATCTCGGTCGGCGTGTTATTCCAATAATCATCGCGCTAAGACCAATAAACATATCAGAAGGGCCGACGTGTTCCAGGATAAATAAAAAAGCCAGAATCTTGTCATCTCTCACTTGGATTTGATTGGAAGGGAGGGGGGGAGTTCTGATAGGCCGAATGGATATCAGATGGACAGGAAGTGTAGGCTTTGAAAAGTCTGTACTCCCAGGTGGCCGGTGAGCGTTTTTGGCAGGGCGACCTGCCTGCGGAGCGCCAGGAGAGCGGGGGACCTGGAGGAGAAGGTGGGAATGTTAATCACGGGGAGAGGAGAACATGTGCGACAAAGGGAAAGGATGGAAAACACATGTCCAATTTCACACTTATTTACCTTTGACTTGCCAAACCTCAGCCAGATTAAAGGGAGAAGGCGGTGGTGGTGTCAGGGGGGGTTGCGCTAAAGGTGGAACTCTTTAAAGCGCACCTCTTTGATGAAGACGCCAGCTCTTTGATAGCATTTCAAACATTTCGGGGGAAACCTTGGCGGGATTGAAACGTCGGCTGACAAAGAACTATTGACTGTAAATGAGAACTGCCCCGAGTGACCCCTCCCCCCTCGCGTTCCACACAGGAAGTTCCTAAAAAAAATCCCCTAGACTTCTACTGAGTCATTGTATTTGTCAGAATAACCACTCTGATCTGATACCTTTTTTTAAAAATGTTCTTGCTTATCCGATTTTTTATGATATTTTTTTAATAGTGGAAGGTATAAACTGGCCTCAATAGGAATAGGTGGTCTCACATTCAATATTTGACAGACTTGATGTAGCCCGCTTTCAAAAAACTCACTCCTGATTGGCCAGATTGGTTGTGATAGAAGTGTTGACTTAAACAGACTCTGACCAATCACTGCTTACTGACGATTTCTGATTCCAATATGGCGACGTCCATATCATAAAAAAAAAGAAGAACGCCAACCAAAACTGTCCAACCTTAAAATGAACTATAGTGTTATATAATCTAGAACTGTAGAAACACAATGCGACTGATGCTGTTTCACCCGTCTATTATCCTCCAACAACCCCAAAACCCCACCATTTCTACAGGTGGTTTCGGCATAAGATTTCCACATCAGACACGTAGGGAGAAGCTTTTTCTTCTTTTGCAACCGTTTCGTGCATGGGCGCCACCTACTGTTGGAAAAGGCTTTTACAACAGTCAAATTTTGCACATAAAGAATATTAAACCACTAAAATGGTGGAAAAGTATGAACATTACTCATCAAAACCAGCCAACCTTTGTATAGCTTAGACCAGGGGTATTCAAGTCCAGGCCTCGAGGGCCGGTGTCCTACATGTTTTCCAACCAACCTTCCATTGAAGCTCCTTATTGGCTAAACATACCTGATCCTGGAAATTACCAGCCAATAAGGAGCTTCAATGGAAGGTTGGTTGGAAAACATGTAGGACACCGGCCCTCGAGGCCTGGACTTGAATACCCCTGGCTTAGACCTACAATGCATGAACTGGGGATTAAGATGCAGTTGTCACTTTTTATGACCCTTCAAGCAACCTATAATCCAAAAACCCACAGCATTTGTATGGGTCAGAGGTCGGAAACCTTTAACAGTAAAAGAGTCATTTGGACTAGTTTTCTACTGATCAAAATCTAGAGGGAGCCACACAGATTTACTTTAGCCTTTAAGAAATTAGGCTAAACTCCAAAAGAGACTATCATTCCTCAGTAAACTAAATTTGTCAAAAGTGTTAGCCTGTCGCTAAAATAGAAGCTAAACTCTATATTAGCCTAAAAAAATCTCAGTAAATAACAAATTAGCCAAAAACTTTAGCTTATCGCTAAATTTTTTTGCTAACTCAGTAGAGGCCAAATTATTCAAAAAAAGCTAACTCGTTGCTTAATTACTAGCTAAACTCCAAAAAAGCCTAAAATTCCTTAGTAAACTAAATTACATAAATGAAAAAACTCTTAAAAGTCACTATTATTGTAATTTTCTTCAACCACAGAGCCACCATAGAGAGGTAAAAGAGCCTCATGTGGCTCTGGAGCCGCAGGTTGCTGACCTCTGGTATGGGTCAAGTCCCCATGCGTAGGGAAGTGACTCTAGCCACATTGACACCAGGCTTGTTAAGTGAATCGAATGGTTTGGTACTTTCATAAATTAAAAAGAACACCATCAATACATCACTACCAAATGCAAGTTCCTGATTGGTTAAAGTTCAGTGTTTTTTACCTAAAGCCTGACAACAGTCTTAGAAACTGTTATGGAAACAATTGTGCGAAGGGTGATGGAAATGGTTGTAGAAGCAATCGTTGTAATGGTCATACAAACGATCCTAGATACGATTGTAGAAAAGGTCAAAGAAATGCTTGTAGAAATGGTCATACAATCGCCGTCGAAATGGTCCAAGATACAATTGTAGTAAAAGTCATGCAAATTATCGTAGAAACAGTTAGAGTTGATTGCCGTAATGGTCAAACAACCAGTCGTAGAAATGATTGTAGAAAAGCTCATGGAAACAATTGTAAAAGACGGTCATAGAAACCTTCATGTAGAAATGGTCATACAAACGATGGTAGATACAATTGTGGAAAAGGTCTCAGAAACTATAGTAAAAACGGTCATAGAAAGGACTGGAGAAAAAATGTATGCAAACATTTGTAGAAATGGTCAAAGACATGATTGTAGATACAACTGTAAAAAAGGAATTAGAAATGGTTGTAGAAACAATCATGTAAACGATTGTAGATACAACTGTGGTAAGGGTCATAGAAACAGTTGTCGTAATGGTCATACAAATGATTGTAAATACGACTGAAATTACTGTGGAAATGGTCATAGAAGTGGTCATAGGGACAATAGTAAAAACAATTGTAGAAACGGTCATGCAAACGATTGTAGAAATGATTGTAGAAACGGTCATAGAAGTGGTCATAGGGACAATAGTAGAAACAATTGTAGAAACGGTCATGCAAACGATTGTAGTAACGGTCATGCAAACGATTGTAGAAATGATTGTAGAAATGATTGTAGAAACGGTCATAGAAATGGTCATAGGGACAATAGTAGAAACAATTGTAGAAACGGTCATGCAAATGATTGTAGAAATGATTGTAGAAACGGTCATAGAAACGATTGTAGTAACGGTCATGCAAACGATTGTAGAAATGATTGTAGAAACGGTCATAGAAACAATTGTAGTCACGGTCATGCAAACGATTGTAGAAATGATTGTAGAAACGGTCATAGAAACAATTGTAGTCACGGTCATGTAAATGACTGTAGAGGTGATTGGAGTTTTGAAGCCTGAAACGCGCATTTACACGAGTTCGCATAGACTTTTCATTAAAAGTTGGGGTTTGATCACGCGTTGACGAGGACGGTGTGAGAATAGCATAAAACATAATTTTGCCAACGTATTCTATAGCGCTGTAAGATTCTGGATTGGAACTGTACACTGTATACTATTTTAATCAGCCAGTAATGAGCAACACTGTTCTTCATCTTCTCATAAAGTTGTTTGAAGCCCGTCCTCTGTTGTATTTTTAATGGCTGTTGCGAGGCGAGATTTTCCCCAAAGGGACAATAAAAAAAAAAAAAAAAAAAAGCAAAAGTAAGATACAAATCCTTATCTATAGGTGCTCCAGTTCTACTGTAAAAGCACACAAGATCTCAGCTGGATTAATCAGGACTGCTTTGAACGCTCAGCGTCGACTTGGATCGGAGAAGATGTAAATGTGAAAGAAAAAACGGTCCAGTTTGAGGTGATTTGAGGTGCAAACCAAGCAGAGAGTCGGCAAAAGGAAGAAGGGAAAAAAAAAAACCCTCTTTCCCCTCAAGAGGATTCATTCTGACGTCTCAAACCAGCCTTTGAAGAGACGTAAAAAGTGCGACTGGAGTTAAAAAGTTTGCGCCGGCTGTTTCAGATAACTGCTTCCATTCGGCGTCACATGCTCCCGCCGCTTTGAAGTGGCAAATTAATGACAAGCGAGAACAGTAGCCATTCTGTGGAGAGAATGACCCCTTTTCTAATGGCTGCGTGGCACGACGAGCGACTCATCTGTCGGCCCCATCTAATTATGTGAATCGAGCAGTTTGAAAAGTGTCTTAAGGCTGTTTAGGAATAAAAGGGACATTTAAATGCAGAGCACTTTGAAAAATTACAGATCCTTCAGAATACTTTCCTCAGACACACCGAGTCACTTTTCCTTTTTTTTCCCCCTCCGTCTTGTTAATTCTCTGCTTTGAGAGTACAGCAGGCATTCACAGAGTGGAATTTAGCGATATCAACCCCCCCTCC
>NC_050513.1:18210056-18224590 GCF_002922805.2 Oryzias melastigma | reverse complement strand
TTTTCTACAGTCAACAGATTTCGCCTCAACTTTTCGCCTCCCTACTTCTTAGAAAATCAGCATTCAAGCCGGGAACAATGCACGTCTTCATGCTAAACTGTCTAGCATGAAGTCAGCGCGCTAGCTAACTTTAGTCTGGTTGCTACATTTGTGACCCCCCCCCATCCCTACTATACATCATATTAACAGATATTACTTTAATGTGGCTCTAGAGTCAAGATCCTGAAGTATTTAAAAAAAAAGGATTAAAAAAGAAAACCAAGAGAAATCTGTAAGTTAGCTGAAAGCTAAACGCTAACTTTAGTCTGATTGCTCTATATGTGACCCCCCCATGTGATTTATAGTTAGAATTGGCTGTAGCTGTAATGCTAAGAATGATGCTGAAATGTCAAAAAAATAATAATAAAACCAGAAGATGCTAGTTGTGAAAATATGCCTAAATTTAGCATCTAGCTACATGCTAACTTCAGTCTGATTGCTCTATATGTGACCCCCACACCCCCCTTCCCACTGTAATTATAGTTACAATTATCTGTAGAGCTAGTACTGATATCTAAATGTTTAAAAAGCAATAAAAACAAAAGATTCAATTTGTAACAACATGCAAAGAATAGCATTTAGCTAACCGCTAACTTCAGTCTTATTGCTCTTTTTGTGATCTCCCCCTCCACTATAATTTAAAAATCTTAAATAGGATTTGACAGGAGATCTACAGCCAAGAGTAATACAAAAATCTTTAAAAAAAATTAGGAATGCTAGCAACAACACTACGCTAAGTTTAGCATTTAGCTAAATGCTAACTTCAGTCTGATTGCTCTATATGTGAGCCCCTCCCCACTGTAATTTTTTGGCTGTAGCTCTAGTGCTAAGGTTGATGCTGAAATGTAAAAAATAATAATAAAAACTAATGAAAACACTAGTTGCAACAATGAGATAAGTTTAGCATTTAGCTTCAGTCTGTTTGCTCTATTTGAGGACTATTTGAGACCCCCCCCCACCCCACTGTAATTTAAAGTTACAACTGACTGTGGCTCTACTGATGCTGAAATGTAAGAAAAATAAATTATAAACACAAGCTGGTTTTAGCAACACATTAAGCTTAGCATTTAGCATAGTAACCACTAACTTCTACTTGAGCCCCCCCCCCTACACACACACACACTATAATTCAGAATGACAAAAAAAGAACTTGACCTGCAGATCTACAGTCAAGAGTGAATGCTGAAATGCTAAAAATATAATAATGATGAAAAACGAGAATGCTAGCTGGAACTGTACGCTAAGTTTAGCATTTACCTAACCGCTAACTTCAGTCGGATTTCTGTATATGTGACCCCCATTGCCACTAAAATTCTTATTTGCAAAAATATTTCTAGAGCCAAGAGTGATGTTGAAATTTATATTAAAAAAAAGGATAATTTTAAAAAATGAGAATGCTAGCTGCATAGCTACTGTAAGTTTAGCATTTAACTTACTACTAACTTCAGTCTGATTTCTGCACGTGACCCCCACTGTCACTAAAATTCTATCACGTACCTCTTGAGTGCAGCAAAAGAGCCAAGAGTGATGTTGAAATGTTCTAAAAATATAGTAATGAAAAAATAAAAATGCTAGCTTCAACTATACGCTAAGCTTAGCATTTAGCTAACCATTAACTTCCGTCTGTTTGCTCTATATATGAATACCCACTATAACTATAATTACAAAAATACAAAGGTTGACCAGTAGGTCCGAGCAGCTGTTGAGGAAAAGTTTGAGGAAGTTGGAAAGACGAAAAGTCTGTACGACACACCTGCGACTCACATACACTCATGTTAATGTTAGCTTTGATCTGTCACCTGTAGCAAGAGCTAAAACGTTCATGACTCATGTCTGCGACTCGCAACGCAGGAGCACTAATTCCATAAACACGCCAATTTTGCGCCATAAAAGTCTGAGAAATTCGAATAACGTCAATGTTTCAAAATAAAACAAATTCCACTGTACTTTCAAAATAAAAGCCCTAAAATTGTATTTTGTATTTAAGGTGACCTGCAATTGCGGATAACTCCGTCGTCCATTTTTGCCATTAACTAAAACTTAATGAACGTTTTGACACAAAACGTACATTTTTTAACCCTTTAACAGCTGAGGTGCCGCCAATGACGTTTAAACAAGAAATCTTTAACATAAAAGAACATAAAGACAGGAGCGCCGGGGCTCAAGGGTTAAGAACTCAATGAGCGAAGACACCACTCTTGAATTGACCAAAGCTTATCAAAGCTTTACAAAACAAAGATAGGTCTATAGTTTTCATTTGTTTAATTGCTTTTAAAAAAAAAATGAGAAGAAACGCTATCACGTTTGATAGTTAGCCAAAAAAAAGTTTTGGTTTGTAACTTTTTATGTTGAAAAACTTCCATCCTGTGTTTGTGTGAATTTCATAATTCATGATTTGTTTGTTCCTTAAGACACTTGTTTCTTTGCTCTTTTCTGCTAATCGCGCCTTGATTGCTCATTAGCCGCCGCTTCTGCGCCCGAAAATAACTCCAGTAAAGTCTCAGAGACGAGAGGAGACGGCGTTTAATTACAACGCCTCGGTGACATTTGTTAACACTCCTCTGAGGACGCTCGCCGACTCGCTACCTGACACTCGGCGCGGGACCGAACAAAAACAGCAAAATCATTCTTTCCATTAAAGCCAGCCCGACCTGCCGGCGTCCCCGCGGACGCACACCCCGATTCCCCTTCCTTACAGGGTATGATGTGTGGATGAAGGCTCTCTGCGGCTCCATAATGACTGTACACTGAGATTTTCAAGGGCCCGCTCATGACAATCCCATTTTCTGTGTAATTTCATGGTTGTCTTCTTGAATGAAGATATTGGCTGCTCTGAAGCACGAGGTCAGAGTCTCCCTGCTCCGTTTTCTGGATTGTTCCGGAGTATGTTTCCCTTCACTTGATGAAAAGTAATTCATCATTTACACCCCTGAATTCTGCCACTTTCTCCCCCCTCCTCCTCCTCACTCAATGCTATCGTCGCTCTTTGCAACTTTCCCCCCTCCCTCCATAAAAACCCGCAGCGGCGCCGGGAGACGGATGGGTTCAAGCCGTCGACAGGTTAGCCCTCCCAGGCCTCGCCGCTGCCCCCTCCTCCTGATAGACTTTGTCACCTCTCTACCTCTGGAAGTCACATCCTGTCAGGCCGGGCATCCTTCAGCGTCCCCGGAGTGGCTTTGGCACCCAGTGGGGCATGCCAGCTAAAATTGATTTGATTTTTTCTTTCCCTTCTCCCTCAGATCTTCTCCCCCCTTAAGGGAGGCGCTTGACAGCTGGCGTTGTAAGAGACACCTGGGGAAACTTTTTTTTTCTCCCCATTTCGGGCAAAGGGATGTGGAGGGGGAGGGGTGGGGCAAAGGTTGCTGGGAAAGAAGGGCTGTTGATAAAAGACGGCTGGAGTTCGTCTTTTTTAATCTCACCTTTAATTCTTTCTTTAAAAGTAAGGATTTATGCATCATAACTGTGTTTTCTATACTATAAAAAACAATATGTATACTTTTCCAGACAAAAGAACACAGATATTAAAAGACACTAACATAAGCTAAATTATGATCAGCGTTGGATGACTTGGATTCATAAAAAAAACACTTTTTTTTTCTAAATGGCGTCTACTCCATTGTTTTTTTTCCATAGAAACCATTTGATTTTTTGGTTGACTGGGCGTGACAAACAGATCGATGAAGTTTTTAGAATAATCGGAAAAAGTACATTTTTGTATTTCCTTAGCAACGGGGGTTTTTTGTCACCCACGCTCACATTCCTAATATATTCATATTGTATGTCATATTGTTTTGTTCAGCTTGAGCTAGCGACTTATCAAGTACATTTTTACACTATTCAAGTGAAAAGTGTGTGAGCAACAGGTGAATGCCACTTTTGTGAACTCACCACGCTAATGCCGCTCAAAATTTACTACTTCTAACACCTTTACAGCTTCTCAAAGTTTTTTGAAACCAAAATTTAAGTCAAAAGAAAAAGATACTGTGAAAGGGATGTATTTTTATACTATGAAAATACAGTATGCATACTTTTCCAGACAAAAGAATACAGATATTAAAAGACACTAACATATGCTAAACTATGGTCAGCGTTAGATGAGTTGAATTCAAAATGCCGGCTACTCCATTGTTGTTTTTCCATAGCAACCATTTGATTTTTTGGTCGCCTGGGGTTGACAAACAGATCAATGTCGTTTTTAGAAGAATCGGTATAAGTAAATTTTTGTATTTCCTTAGCAACGGAGGTTTTTTGTCACCCACGCCCACATTTTCACAATATTCAAGTAAAATATGTGTGAGCAACAGATGAATGTCACTTTTGTGAACTCGTCATGCCAATGCCTCTCAAAATCTACTACTTCTAACATTTTTAGCCAAGGAGCTTTTCAATGATGCTCAAGGAGAACAATAGATTAAAGCCTTGTTTGTAGATAGCACTTATGGTGATTTTATTTATTTATTTATTTTATTTAAGATGGAGGCCTTTTGCCGAGGTCAAAGGTTAACAAAACTTTGGTAGTAGTTGTACATTTAAGCTACTGGTATGGGAGTGAAATTCTATAAAAAGTGCTTAAATAAAACTTTTATTTTCCCATATTGTGAGAAAATGTGACAATTGCTAAATATCAGTATTTGCCACAAAATGGCCGCCAAGTGATAGGTCCTGTGGCCATCCCATAAAATTATCTTACTGCCTATAAAATGTATATTATAAAAATTTTGTGGGTAAATATCACATTTTTTTAAATAATTATGAGTACTATATACTACATACTAAGTACTATATATTAAAAACTTTCTGTGATCTATTTTTTTTTAAGATTTTCTCTTAAAGCTACAAGTACAAGAACTCCAAATTTCTTTAGCCTGTTTGATTCCTGAAGATTGCTGAAGTTGTGTTAAAGCTAATATCAATACATGCAGTGAAGAGGGACTTTTAAAGGTTTATTAACCAGCCTCTAGTGGCCACTTGAGGAACTGCACGTTTTCATTACTTTTTTTGGCTGGCTTTGTGTCTGGGAGCAGAGGGCGGAGCTGAAAACAGATAAAGGTGTCGTTGCTAGCTTAGTAGCGGTACGTAGCGGTAAAGATTACAAAACCACTACATTTTAGTTACTTCCTGGTTGGTTTTGGAAGATGGGAGCCAAAAACAAATAGAAAAGTAGCTGCTAGCTTAGCAGCGCTAAAATGTTTTTAAAACTTTGGTGCCTATTTGAAATAGTCTCAAAATGATCATTTTGGGCCCTGGCTAATGTTGATTTGCGATCTCTTGTGTTTTTCACAAAAAATAATCAATTAAAGATAGTTTAGCTCACTCAAAATAAGCTAAATATCTCCTATTAGCATGAATATAGCATTTTTGCTATTTTTTTTATTTGAGGTTTTCGTTTTTTTTGGTGAAATGTATAAGAAAAGCTGACCTTTTTTAAACAGAGCTCCATTTTAAAATGGAAGTGGTGTTTGTAATTGGAGAAAATTGCAAGAAAAAAACAGTTTTTTTACGCTAAGTAGTTTAGCTAATGGACTTTACCTCCTAAATACACCATATTTACCACTGAGGCATGATGGGAGGTTATCTTTTTATATGGACTTTAAAGGCCTGTGTGTCAGAGCCAACAAAGCAATCATTAATCTTATGTTTTTCTCGCGTAAGCGTTCAGCCTAGCTTAACGAGGCTAGCTTAAGTTTTTATGTCTTTTCCGAGAGAGTCCTAAATGTTTCCTGTTTCTTCACCAAACAGACGAGTAGTTCTGAATATTTCCGCCCTTACGATTAATGAACTAATTGAACGCACTCAGATCCCTTTGGACTTCATCATTAGAGCTTTCAAGAGCTGCCCGTAGCGTCCGTCCAATCAGGGGCTCTTTAAAACGGAGGCCCTCGAGACTGGAGACAAAGCGCCCGATCATCCCGTCTCATCAAGGCGACGGCTCTCCGGTGACCCTTCCGTGAGGAAGAACACCTCCCTCCTCGGCTCCTCGGAAACTAATTCCCGAGTACTTAAGGAAACACAATGAGCTGAGATTGGTATCATCAGTGAATTACACCTACAGCTCCAGGCGCGGCGGTCTGAGCCTCGCTCGTTCACGGAGCGGGAGATTATGTCAGGGACACACCTCCAATCAGCTTACGACCAGACCTTTAGTCTGGTCACATCAGGCCGAGCGTGGCGGGTAATCAGGTTAGTGAGGTGTGAAATGAAGCACCAGAACAGGTAAACCTCGTATTTCTGCTCCCGTTTGGTTCCAGCTACACTGGATGAAGTGACTTCTGTCAGGTTCTGAGATGTGACACTGGGGATTCGTTTGTGTATTTGCTTCCAGCCCCTCACAGAAATAAAGAAAAAAGAGAAAGGCTGGCGCCCCGAGCTCTCACACAACCACATCTTGCACATCTCGGCCTGGGAGCCACGCGAGCACCCAGGTGGCACCGAGGAGCCGAGGCAGGGGGCATCAGGAGACGGGAGGAGCGCGTTTGCCATGGCTGAGCGATCCGACTGCGCCGCGCTACACAGAGGAGAGAAATAAATACATGCACAGATGGACTCCCAGGGTTGGAGGGCGTTTATGAAAACAGGACAGGATCAAATATCCCCGAGCCGGGGCGCCTTCATGCTGCATTTGTGACCATATTTGTTCAGAAGCTGCAGGAGTCCATTCAGGTAAACCAAACGGGATGTTGGAAGGTTTTAATCTGAGGCTGATTATGTTTTACTGCTGTTCATCTTAATCTGTTGACATCACAGATATGGACGGTGAAACCTGAATGAGGCGCACTCTTTAAAATACAGTTGAACTCTGATCGGTTACTCTATCAAGATTATTCTAATGGAGAAAAGCAATTTTGCTCGTCGGTTTGTACCGATATCAGTAATACATGCTACACTTTACAATGGTAAAGTTAGCACTTTACCGCCAATTCATTAGGTTACGTTAGTGTTACATGTGTCATATTATGAACGGTCGTGTTAATAAAATATTACAAATGTTATGTTGCATGAGAGTTAAATTAGTAAAGTGTTCTGTAGGTCACATTAAGTACATTAGCCGTTGAATACTTTACGTTACTAACTTTTACGTTAGCAGAATGTTTCAAATATTAAGCTAGCTGTTGCTGACATTATGTTACTAAGTGTAACGTTAGCAGATTGCAGTAAATGTTATGCTAGTTGTTTTTCCATGCATTATACTACAGTAACACTAGCAGAATGTTGTAAATGTCACGCTAGCCATTGCATACATTACGTTACTAAGTGTTACGTGAGCAAAACTTACGCTAGGTGTTGAATATATGACGTTACTAAGTGTTATGTTAGCAGAAGGTTTCAAATATTAAGCTAGCTGTTGCTGACATTATGTTACTAAGTGTTACGTTAGCTGATTGCAGTAAATGTTATGCTAGCTGTTTTTTTCCATACATTACTACAGATATGTCAGCAGAATGTTGTAAATGTTATGCTAGCTGTGGCATACATTACGTTACTAAGTGTTACGTTAGCAGAATGTCTCAAATGTTATGCTAGCCGTTGCATACATTACGTCACCAAGTGTTACGTTAGCAGAATGTCTCAAATGTTAAGCTAGCTGTGGCATACATTACGCTACTGTTACGTTGGCAGAATGTTTTAAATGTTGTGCTAAGTGTTGAATACAACACCTTACTGTTATGTTAACAGAGTGTTGTAAATGTTATGCTAGCCGTTGCATACATTACGTTACTAAGTGTTACGTTAACAGAACTTATGCTAGGTGATGAATATATTACGTTACTAAGTGTTACGTTAGCAGAATGTCTCAAATGTTATGCTAGCAGTTGCCTACATTACGTTACTAAGTGTTACGTTAGCAGAATGTCTCAAATGTTATGCTAGCGGTTGCCTACATTATGTTACTAAGTGTTACGTTAGCAGAATGTTTTAAATGTTATGCTAGCTGTGACATACATTACGTTACTAAGTGTTACGTTAGCAGAATGTCTTAAATGTTATGCTAGCTGTGACATACATTACGTTACTAAGTGTTACATTAGCGGAATGTTGTAAATGCTTCGCTAGGTTTTGAATACAACACGTTACTAAATCTTATGTTAGCAGAGTGTTTAAAACGTTATGCTAGCTGTGGCATGTTGTATGAAAGGTTGCAAAAATTAAATAAAGTGTTGCATACCTTACACATACATTATGTGTATAATATGTTACATTAAGATATGTTAGGTTCTGTATCCATTACATTACTAAGTACCATGTTAATAAAGGGCTGAACAACATCTGTTGCATGTATTCCATTACTAAGTTTCAAGTTAGTAGAGTGTTGCAAATGTTACATGAGGTGGTCATGTGATCCATACGTTACACTATTTGGTGTTACATATGTTTTGCTTCTAAGCGTTTCGCTAAGTGTTTAATACATTATATTTAAGTAGATTTTACTTGTATCACATTACTAAGTGTTACATTAGGAAACTGTTGTATATGTTTAAGTGTTCCATACATTTTCTTAATAGGTATTTTGTTAGTAAAGTGTTGCATATAGTACGTTAAGTTTGTGCTAGCTTCAGCAGGTCTCTTGAACTCTTAAGCTAGCTCTCGTAGCAAGGCTAGCTTCCATTTTCAAGACTATAACACACTCGTATAAGTATTTGGGCGTCTTTTTGATGTCTATGTTGTCAGTTAACATTTATTTTTCTATAGTCGTCCTTTTGTTTTAATTGTAATTTCGTGTTAAATGACATTTTAAGACAATGCTAACTAGCTAGCTTGACTGCTGTGCATTTGTTGTCTTTGACTTGGAACCGGATGTCTGTAAATGTCATTTTGGATACATTTTTGAGAATTTTATTTAAAATGAAATAAATCTATTTTCAATGCATATTTGGCCAATTTATGTAAAGTTTACTTAAAAAAGAAGAAAATTATTGTGCCGACCGTGCAAAAAAATAAAAAAAGTCTGTTGAATTTTTGATTCCTAATTTTGCTCCTGGAGATTCTTGATTCCTGCAGAACATATGCGTAATAATTATTTTTCCAGTATGTTAAAGTTAAATTTAAAACTTGTATAAATTCACCGACATGTCAGTAATCCCTCATTGAACAACTGTAGTTGTACTGTAGCAGAAAAGCTGGTAATACGAGAGTCTTCTAGAAGAAAGTTCCTCCAGGATCCATCACATGGCGAGATAAACATCTACAAAAATGATATCCGCGTAATTGAAATGGAAGGCAGCGCTTTGAAAACAGTATCTCCTCCCTGGTGGAGTGGAGCAGCTGCTTATCGTCACACCTCCTTTTAGACACTACACGGGGAGGAATTCTTTTTTATTAAAATAGCCACCAAAACCCCCAAAAGATTTTGTGATTTTTATGAACTTGTGTTATTTTTAATAATACAAAAATGTAGCAGGAAGTACACTGATATACCAATATTTGCCGTCACAGAAGCTTAAGGTTTAACGTTGGGGAATGTTCATGTAAGTGCAGCAAATGTCTTGTGATAGTGGTGACCCATTTCCAGTTTTTTATCCCTCAAATTTGTTCCAACCGTCTGAGCCCCACCTGTCAGAAGAAGCAGGTAAATGTGACTTTCACAGCGTCTGGATTCGCCGCTCATCCCGCCACCTTTTTGCCAAACCGCCTCATTTCATACATTAGGTGTTTATCCGGCCGGAGTGTGAAAGCTGCCGTGTTATCGGTGCCTTCCTCCTGCTCCGTCACCTCGGCCTCGTGTCTGCTTTGATCCTCTTCGGGGGGAAAAACGGGCCGGTCAGCACGCTGGTGAGTCTTTTCTTAAATGAGATTTTACAAGAGTCACGTTGGGATTGGACGGATCCCCAACCGGGAGGTTTGCAGGGATCATGTCTGCAGGTGCAGCACCTCAGTGGGGTTGAAGAAGCGCCAGACTCCTAAAGAACTTATCGGTTGAAGTCATGTTACCGACCAAATACGGTGGAGGAAAGTAGATATAAACGTTTTTTAGGTGGTCCAAGCCTTTTTGAGAGTCAGTTATTCTAGAAAGACAGATGTTGGGTCCTTCTCCACAAATATCAAGAAAGATGCCAAGACCTCCTTTGGAGATATGAAGCTGTAATTTTGAAAATATAAGCTTTGGTTTCTTTTTATGCTAAATTAATACCTTTCAGCCAGCCAAATGGGGTCTTCTATAATGGATACGATAATCTTGGGGTACGTTCATGTCAGTTCTTGAACTGATACTCAGGAAGTTGGTACCATGTTCCAAGGTCTTTTCCGATAGTATCTAGAAGGGAGCTAAAGTTGGCCTTAAACAACTAAGACAGGTGTCTGCAATCTATGGCTCCAGAGCTACATGTGGCTCTTTTACCTCTCCATGGTGGCTCTCCGGCTAAAGAAAAAATAAAATAGTAATTTTTAAAAAATGTAGAGTTTAGCTTCTGTTTTAGCAACATGGTAACATTTTTGGCTAGCTTGCTGTCTATCTGGGTTTTTAGGCTAATTTAGAGTTTGGCTTCTATTTTAGCAACATGCTAACATGTTTGACTCATTTAGTTTACTAAGAAATTTTGGGCTATTTTGGAGTTAAGCTAGTAATTAAGTAAAGAGCTAGCATTTTGTGGAGGGTAATTTGGCCTCTAATTAGTTTTTTTTTTTGACAATTTTGGAGTTTGGCCAATATTTTAGCAATAGGCTAACATTTTTTCACTATTTTGTTATCGTGTTTTGTTAGATTAGCTTCTGTTTGAGCAACATGGTAATGTTTTTTTGCTAGCTTGTTGTCTACTGGGGTTTTTAGGCTAATTTAGAGTTTAGCTTTTATTTTAGCAAAATGCTAACATTTTTGGCAGATTTTATTCACTGAGGAATTTTTTTTGCTAAATTGGAGTTTAGCTTATAATTAAGCAACAAGCTAGTTTTTCGTTAATTTGGCCTCTACTAAAGGTAAAGGGTAAAAACAGAAACAAAAATCCCCATTTAAGACTTGATGGTTTCTTTTTATATTTTTGCTTTTGTTCGTGCCAAAAATATTTCACATAGTTCACATTTACAAAAAAATCAACAACACTGAGAATGTCATAATTGCCAATTTTCTTAAGGGCTAAAGTAAGTCCATGCGGCTCCTTCTAGATTTTGATCAGTAGAAAATGAGCCCAAGTGGCTACTTTACCTTTAAAGGTTGCTGACCCCTGAACTAGGGAAACATGGGAGTATCTGAGTACCAATAGATACACATCCTGAGAGTGAACAGCAGAAAGGACATGATACTAATATGCGTATTCTAGTTCTGAGGCTCCCTATTGGCATGGTGAGTTATTTAGAAAAAAACCTTTTGTAACCTGAAATGTTCCAGATTGTAGAATTCAATGAGTCTGAAGATAGAAGGTAGAGGTTCTGTTAAATACAAGAGGACATCATCGGCGTACAGACAGATTTTGTGTGGATTTCCACCAGTATAATCAGTCAACATGTTCTCACTCCCAACTCCTCATATATGGACGTATGGTTCGAGTCCCCTCCTTGCCACTTTTCAACGTTTTGGGTGTCCCTAATTTGTTGTTTTTCGGCCCATTAAATCAGGGGTTCCCAACCCTCGGGACACAGACTGGTACTAGTACCCTAACCCGATACTGGTTCTGTGTCTATGACTATGTCATGAGATTAATGGGAACAGCCAGCACATCCAAAAACGATGACTCAGTGACGCCCAAAAGGTCAAAAAGTGGCGGGAAGGGGGGCCTGAACCGTACGTCCATATATGACGAGTTGGGAGTGGGACTGATGCATCACCTAAAGATTCTATAGGCGGTCCAAATGACGCCGATTGAGAGGGCAACCAGGTCGTCATAAGAAATCTTGTGGAAAACTTTCAGACTTGGTTAATTTTGATTTAATAATAAAAATAAAGATCAAAGCAAAACTTCTTAGTAATCTTGAGGTCCTTAGAAGGGGCGGAGCTACACAACAATTTTATTTATTTAAAACTCAAAAGTTTGAAATTCAAAGTTTTTTAAACAAAATTGTCCAAAAAGGATTCAACTCTCTTTGACTGTTCATTTTCATTAGTTATTTTTGATTAAAAGATCAAAGCAAAACTTCTTAGTAATCTTGAGGTCCTTTGAAGGGGTGGAGCTACACAACAAACATAAACAAATTGAGATTTTATTTTTTTGTGCCTGTATTTCATTTGAAACTCAAAGTTTTTTAAACAAATTGTTGAAAAATGATTCAACTCTCTTCGACGGTTAATTTGTTTTAGTTATTTTTGATAAAAAGATCAAAGCAAAACTTGCTACCTTCACCACCAAAAAGGAATCATAAATAACAGGAGATCTGACACCTTTTTTCATTTAAATTTCTGAAATCTTTTATGAAAATTGTCCAAGAGTAGCAAAACTTGCTTTGAGGGTCAATTTTTATTGGTTAAATATTTTAGGAAGATCAAAGCAAAACTTCTACGCAGTCTTGAGTTCCTTTGAAGGGGTGGAGCTAAATTAATCACAACAAATTTGTTCCTTTTTTTTCATTTCAGTCACAAATAATAAATAAATAAAAATAAAAATCCAAAAGTGAAGCTACATCCTTTGAGGGTCAGTTTATATGAGTTAATTTAGTTCAAAAAAGATCAAAGCAAAACTTCAAAGTAATAAAAAGGTGCTTTAAAGGGGGTGGAGCTTCTTTTATCCTAACAAACAACCACAAAGCAGAAAATCTTTGTTTTCTTAGACATGAGAACAGTATTGGACACTATTTATCTAAAATGGAGGATTCATTTCTGGTTTAAGCTTAAACGTCGACTTTTACTTTTCTAAAATACTCCCCAAAATCAGCACATTAGTTCCTAGAAAGAAGCTATGCTAATTAGCGTCTCACCAACAATATCAGAACTTCGTAAAAGTGTTCAGTCATGTGTTTCCTCACTAGCTTGGAGTCGTTGATTCCCATCAGTCTTAACTTCCCTTTCACCGCCATATTTTGGGTTTGAGGTGAGAGGGGGTTGGTTTGGGGGGGGCACAGGACGGCGCGATAAGCTAGGTCCCACGGGACGACACGGAACTCGTTAGCAGCGGGGGCGCCGCTCCCCCACAGATGATCCCGATACGTTTAATTGAGGCGGTCCCTCTGCCGCCTCCTTCCGCCACCCCGCGCTCCTCCTCGCCACTCTGACTGTAGGCAGAATGGAGGACGGCGAGGTGACGAGGAGTGGGAACAAGACCCCCCCTCACCGCCCCCTCGTCCTCAAAACAGAGATAAAGCAAAAATGTAATACTTCCACATTTTCCAGGGCCCCTTTCATCATCATTCAAAAATTAGTTTTTAATGCAACGAGTCGCTCCAATCATGTTAAGGTCTGCATGATCCAGATAGTATCATAATTACAATTAGATTACATTACTGCAATCAGAGAAAGGGGGATCGTTAGGAGAGGGAATATAAATTGCTTTAGTTTTACAAGTACTGAGCAAGCAGAAATTTGAATTAATCTCCACTGAAACATCTTCACCCCCCACCCCTCACAGAACTGCAAAGCATGCTGGTTTCTTCCAGGCCATCAATAAAAATTAAGACAGAAGTAGGATTTTTTTTTCTTTTTCTCCCTTGTTTTCTGAGCATCTTCAGAGTTGAAGTTTGAGGCACGGCTCTCCAGCAGAACTTTAATTATGTTGTTTTTACTTTTTAATTAATTTATTTGAAAAAAAAACTATTTGAACAATTCAATTCAATGTTATTTACATTACCTGATTACATAACAGAGTTGTCTCAATGGAGTTCACACCAGTAATTGTCCAAAAACATCAAATCAATTTTAAAATATAAACAGTAGCTTATAGTAAACCAAAAATGGTTGGTTATTATTAATTTGCTTCTATTCATTCATTTATTTATTTTTGAGAGGTATAATGACGTTAATAATAATAATTATTTTACTCTTAAGGAAACACTTTTTTGTTTCAATGTTGTTGGATTTTTTTTTTTTACATTTTTTAAGAGAAATCATTTCAACAAAGTTTGTATTTACCAATACATTTTTGATTTTACAGCAATTATTAAAACATTGGAGTTTACCTAATATTTTAGCAACATGCTAGCATTTTTGGCTAACTTGTTATCTAGTGGGCTTCTTTATGCTAATTTAGAGTTTAGCTTCTATTTTAGCAACATGCTAACGTCTTTGACTAATCTCAGTTTACTGAGGAATTTTAGGCTATTTTGGAGTTTAGCTAGTATTTGAGCAATGCGCTAGCTTTTTCGGCTAATTTGTTATCAACTAATGTTTTTTAGGATAATTTAGAGTTTAGCTTCTGTTTTAGCAACATGCTAACGTCTTTGATCAATTTAGTTTTACCGAGGAATTTTAGGCTATTTTGGAGTTTACCTAGTATTTCAGCAACAAACTAGCTTTTTCGACTAATTTGTTATCCACTGAGGGTTTTTAATGCTAATTTGGAGTTTAGCAAATATTTTAGCAGCTTGCTAATGTTTTTGGCTAATTTGTTATCTACTGGGTTTTTTTTTAGGATAATTTAGAG
>NC_050513.1:18208475-18209320 GCF_002922805.2 Oryzias melastigma | reverse complement strand
AATGTCGAATATGTAAGTACATTTTCGCGGTTGCATCATCTATTGGGCAAAACTTTATCAAAAGGACAATTTGTACCCGACATAAGCATGTTTGTCCTTAAAGAATACACTCCAAAAACAGACCCCGTAAAAATGAGTCGAAAATTCTTAAAATCTGAAGTATTTCATTAAAAGAAAAGCCAATTCAATAAGAAAGATTATCATAGAAGAAGAAAAACTGTTGCTGTCTTCAGAAAAAGTTACTCCATTTTAGGTTTTTGCAGTTGCTGGAGCCTATCCTGGCTACTGTTGGGCTAAAGTGCTCTACATACGTCCTGAACAGGTTGCTTGTCTGTTACACTTCTAGTGGTAACTTACGACTCTTTTCCTTTAACTAATATTTTTCACATTGAAAATCTTCATGTTTTTCTTTGCGAAACAGAAAATAAAACATTTTTTTCTTTTCTTTTTCACTTGATCAAGACTTTTTCCAGCACGGCGACATCGGGCCGGACCGACTCCGACGTCCTGGCTGTCCTTTAAAAAATAAAAGTCCCTCAAAGCGCGTTCAGTCACATTGTGCGGGATTATCCTGACGGCAGAGGACAATGCAACACCAATCACTAAGAGACAGAAATGTAGAAAGCATCACAGGGGATTGTGGGCCGGATGATTGGGTCTAAAGTTAGCAAATCCCTGATCCACTAATGAATTAGGACTCCAGTGAAGAGCCGCATCCTTTCCTTGACGACAAATGACAATTCCTGAGCTCCTTTCTTCACAAACTACTTAACTGCTCCCACTTATTGCAGTTAATACGATTGTTTTACTGTTATTCGGCTGCATTTTTTTCGGACGTCCGTCCA
>NC_050513.1:18190171-18208275 GCF_002922805.2 Oryzias melastigma | reverse complement strand
AAATTTCTCATTCCCGTTCATTAACTTTCGGCTATTGTCTTTCCTCCGCGGCCACTCGGAGAAACATTGTGAAGGAAAATCCTTCTTAATTTAGCTAAAAGAAATAAATAAGAACGGGAGGAAGAAACGGCGATACATTACGGTCAGACAATGTGATGGCGGCGATAGCGCGGCGCATTGTGCTTGTTTGTAAAGGCGTGCGGCGGAGGCCCATAATAGAGCGGCGTTCAATCCCTGACTTCAGTAATGAGTTGGGTAAACAGAGCTTTCAAAATGAGTTTCTAAATCAGTGCATAGAAGCAAAAGAGGAAAAAATTAATAAATATTGTTTTTTTTTGTAAAAGGCCGGGGGTTTGTGGTCGCTCCGGCTTTAATCAGGCTTTAGGAAAAGGGAGTGAAGATGTTATGAAAATGCGGCGCTGGCCTTTTGTTCGCCGTCTGTCATGGCATTGACTTCCCTGACACAATGCTACAATGCATGACGGATCAAAGTAATTAAAGTTCCAATAATTTACCTTCCTCTGTTGCGTGTCAAGTCTGCCAGACTGGCTGCTCTCGGGCCCTCCATTGATTTCCTCCATGCTATCGGAGCGGCGGCGGTTGGGGGGGTTGTTTTAATAACTTTTCACGCTTGTTGTAATACCGACCCATTAAATGTTTAAGCATTGATGATCACAGACGGATGACGGAGATAGACGGACGCGGTCGGGTTCAGCGTTGGGTCACCGGACTTGATAAACTCGCTGAAGACCGTGAAATCCGTCCACCGTCTCGGACGTAAGGCTTCCAGAAGACGCCCCGTGTTGCTTTTGGTGTACGGAAAGCAGACACGGTCAAAACTAAAAGTGTTTTCACTCGTGTCGCTTTCACTTTTCTGTTTCCAGCTGAGGGAAGTTTTGAAGGTTCTACAGGAGGCAACTGTGAAAAAATGTGTTTTTATGCACTAAAAAGTACGTTGAAAGGCAAACTGACATAGTTTTGGTAATTATTGGCCTTGAATCTGGTTTAAATGTAACACAAAGAAAAACTCTGTCAACGTTCCTTATTTTTACCTCCAATCCTCCAGACTTTTAATATCAAGGTTGTTTTTGCAAATAGTTCTTGTTACTAGCCCCCCCTCGTCTTCAACTATGTCTTTTTTCCATTGCCTTTCACATCTCTATTTTTAAGTGTCGTTCCATGTTCTTTAAACATTGATGATTACCATTAATCTACTCCTTTCATGTCCAACTATCTCTTTTTTTTATCTCCTTTCATGTCTATTTTTTAAGTTTTGTTTCATGTTCTTTTAACATTGATGCTGTATTTTTTATTGTTATGTTGTAACCAATAAACATTTCCTTTCATCTCCAGCTACGTCTTTTTTTCATCTCCTTTATCTCTATTTTTGTGTCATTTTATGTCCCTTTAACATTGATGCTGGTTTTGTTTTCCCATCATCATTACGATTAAACATTTCCTCTCATCTCTTATGTCTTTTTTCCATCGCCTTTCACATCTCTATTTTTAAGTGTCGTTTCATGTTCTTTAAACATTGATGATTACCACTAATCTATTCCTTTCATGTCCAACTATCTCTTTTTTATCTCCTTTCATATCTATTTTTGAAGTTTTGTTTCATGTTCTTTTAACATTGATGTGTATTTTTTTCTCTTTTGTTATAACCAATAAACGTTTCCTTTCATCTCCAACTATGTCTTTTATCTCCTTTATCTCTATTTTTGTGTCATTTTATGTTCCTTTAACATTGATGCTGTTTTTCTTTTCCTATCATCATTACGATTAAACATTTCCTCTCATCTCTTATGTCTTTTTTCCATCGCCTTTCATATCTCTATTTACATGTTCTTTAAACATTGATGATTACCACTAATCTATTCCTTTCATGTCTATCTCTTTTTTATCTCCTTTCATATCTATTTTTGAAGTTTTGTTTCATGTTTTTTTAACATTGATGCTGTATTTTTTTCTCTTTTGTTATGACCAGTAAACATTTCCTTTCATCTCCAACTTTCTTTTTTTTATCTCCTTTCTTATCTCTATTTTTGTGTCGTTTTATGTTCCTTAAACATTGATGCTGTTTTTCTTTTCCCTTCATCATTACGATTAAACATTTCCTCTCATCTCTTATGTCTTTTTTCCATCTCCTTTCATATCTCTATTTTTAGTGTCTTTATGTTTACTTTTCCCATCTATTTTATTTTAGCTAAATGTTTATGTTCCTGTTAGCGTTTCCTTTCTTTATTTCTTTTCTTGTTCTTTCATATCTCTAGTTTACATTTTTTTATGTTGTTTTAACATTTGTGTTGTTTTGGTTCAGTGTTGTTAATATTAATATCTCTTTTTATCTCAAACTGCTTCATTTTTTTCACATCTGTAACTTTTAAGTTTCTTTTTATCTTGATACAACAGTGATATTTTTATCATTAACACTTCTTTTTTCAAATCTGTTTTTATAAGTAAGTATAATTTTAACAATTCTTAAAAATGTCCTTAGCTATTTTAGGTACACATTTCTTTATTTAAACATTTCTGTTGGTTTTGGCACTTTCTACTCTCCGTAGGCTCATTTTACCACAAGAAAATACAAAAAAAACCCAAGTATCTTGAAGCTGCTCCATCTTCATCGTCCTTCTCTTAGTTTCCCCTCTAAGGCACGACAATGTGTCATTGTCATTTTGGAGCCGGTTATAAGGAGGTGGAAGGAGGAAAAAGGAGGGGTGGGGGTTCTTTTGAAGGCTTACTACCCCCCAAAAAACTGCCTCTCCTCCCTTGACGAAAGTTAAATGGTTGAAGTATTCCTGTTCTGAGATGTGATTAGCATGTCACACATTAAAAATGCCATATTAAATAATCCCATCCTTCAGGCTTTACTTCCTCACCAGGTATTAGCTTAGATGGAGAATAATCCTAAGCTATTTGGAAGTAGGGGATCCACAGAAAGATCTTGGCACTCGGTGTTTGAATTTTCGATCTGCCTGGTAGGTGCGTTGCTCAACAGACTTACAGAGGAGGAAGAAGCGCCAGGGCGCTTAAAGCTCACCGCCACGGCGCCAGGTTTTTTCCCTTTAATCTCGTCTCGTTTTGCTCCTTCTCCGTCAAGACTTTCGATTTTTTTTTTCAGCACCGGTTGAGGTTCAGAGGGAAGTGGGAATTACGGCTCCGGCGTTCAGAACATTTTTTTTTTTGGAGATTGATGGATGCATGCCAGATGTAAAGCTCTTTAAATGCACAGGTCACATAAAAACATGTAAAAAAAATCATGTTTCTACAAGGAAATATCAAGTAGACAAATAAATAACTTACTACACATCTGATAGACGATCATGATCCTGATGGAGCTTCAAAGACTTCCTATTAGTAAAAAAATATATATATTATCATGTATATTTACCCCATTTTCTGCCTTATAAGACACCAATTTACAGGAAGTACCTTCAGTAAATGTTCTATTTTCAAGCTAAAGTTGCATATACGGCATGTCGAACTGTAAGGTGCATTAATGGAGACAAAAGTGTCGGAGATAAGTCCTTTAGTCAGTCAGACTTTAATAATTGCATTTACTTAACTCTAAAACTCGTTTGTGACACAATACGTGTTAGCTTCGTTAGCATATTCACAATACCTCCCTATTGTCTCTGTAACACGTAAAAAATCAGTAATGTGTAAAAAAAATAACACTAACTGACATGGATAAACGTTAGCCACCTTAGCGTATTCACAATAACTGAAACTCACAACCTTAAAAAATAAATAAATAAAAAAAGGGGAATGATAAAGCTAACTTTACTGTGATTATGCTAGCTCCCAACATTGTTAGTAGTGTGTAAAAAAAAAAAT
The DNA here is from genome assembly GCF_002922805.2 of Oryzias melastigma. NCBI lineage: Eukaryota > Metazoa > Chordata > Actinopteri > Beloniformes > Adrianichthyidae > Oryzias > Oryzias melastigma. Next base: position 18,204,435 of record NC_050513.1, on the reverse strand, counting down.
CAGACACAGCTACACCAAAAATCACACTAAAAGTGTTAGCCAAAGAGTTAGCATATTTATAATACTTGTAACTTACGATCTTTTTTGGAACAGCTTAAGTAGATCAATACCACTGAAACAAACATTACTCTGACTACGCTAGCTCTAAACTATGTTAGCAACACGTAAAAAAAAAACCAAAAACAACAAAAAAAACAGACAAGTACCAATAAAACAAACTTTACAGTGATTATGCTAGCTCTTAGCCTTGTTAGTAACATGTAAAAATAAAATAAAATAAAATAAAATTAGAGACAGCAACACAGCCACACAAAATCCCATTAAAAGTGTTAGCCAAGGAGTTAGCATATTTATAATACTTGTAACTTCCATTTTTTACTTGTGAAAATGAGAAAAATCCTCAGGGAATGGCAAGCATAAACAATGGTTGCTAAGGAAAGATGGACAATTTACTTCACTGTAGAGAGACAAAAATTGATACATACAATAATTAGACCTAAACAAGCAAAAAAATGTATTGTTGCTATGGACCTTTAACTTCACGAAGGCACCTAGTGGAGTCATCAAAGTGTTAGTCCTAAAGTTGTGAAAATACGTGTCCAAAAGACATAAAACGTTGAGTAGTTAATGTCGGTGCCAAACTTAACACGTCAGTGTTTCATTTTGTTTTATTATTATACCAGTGAGGGAATGGTGAGCATAAACACTGGTTGCTAAGGAGCGATTGGATATTTACTTCACTGTACATACACGAAATTTGGCAAATATATTTATGAGACCTAGACATAAAAAAAATGGAATTGTTGCTATGGACTTTTACCATCATGAAGGCTCCTATCAAAGCATTTGTCCTAAAATTGTGACTTAACGAGTCAAAATTAGAAAAAAAAAGCATTGGACAGTCAATGTTGATGCTAAGATAATCACATCCACGTCTTGTTTTATTTATTTTATCCCTAGAGTGGGAATGGCGATGATAAACAATGGTTGCTAAGGAAAGCAGGGAAATTTACTTCGCAATAGAGACACAGAAATTGGTACATATATTCATGAGACCCAGACATATAAAAAATTCTGTTGTTGCTATGGACTTTTATCTTCATGAAGGCTCCTATCAGAGTTGTCAAAGTATTGGTCCTATAGTTGTAACTTAGTGAGTCAAAATGGGAGAAAATAAACATTGGAAAGTTATTGTTGATGATAAGTTTAAAACATCCACATTTTCTTTAATTGTATTAACAGATGGTGAGCATAAACAGTGGTTGCTAAGGAATGATGGGAAATTTACTTTACTGTACAGACACAAAAATTGGCACATATTTTCATGAGACCTAAATATTTTAAAAAATGTATTGTTGCTATGGACTTTTACCATCATGGAGGCCTCCATTTGAATGAAAATCCAAATATCCATTGATTATTGTCCTTTCCTCATGTAAAACTTTAAGTTAGGTGTTCAGAATAACCAAAAAAGTCAGTACGGAAGTGACAGAGGGATTGACTCGTTCCAGTACAAAATTACTAACTTTTTAGAGAAAAAAATTGCTGTAAAAGCGGTTATGGAGTGAATATACTCAGCAAAGATCCCACACTGTTTGCACTGCTTGTGGTGTGGTTTGTAACAAGTTCGGATGTTATAATGAAGCAACTTGTTCTAATCGGGTCCTCTCTGTTATGATAAAATTTCAATAAAAAGATGGTAAACCTGATAAGATCCGAGGATCACAGGCGCCCCTATCTTCAATGAAAACGCCACGCTGCTGGTGGAGTGATTTTTGAACGCGATAAGTTCAGAGTTCACGGGACTTGGTGTCGCACCGCCTCACATCTCGGGGGAAATAAACAGATTACACAACAGCGGCTTAGAGATGAATCAGACTAGGACAGAGGTCTTTATCTGCTGCAGCGAGTCAAGGATCGCCTGGAGGAGAGCTGAGAGCATGTCGAAATCCAAACGCCAACACAATGTCCCTCCTTGTGCCGGATTGGGCGCGATGATGTTCAAATCTGATCACAATGGGCCCTTGAGGTCGATTTCGTTCCAGCCGGTGGAATCTCATTGGCGCATTGATTTGAAATTTGTCAGACATCATGCAAGAGTCGTTTCTGCACAATGCACGCCCTCCTGCGCATCAAATGTGCACGCATAGGAGCAAAAACAACCAAAAACGAAGTGGACGGCATGAGGACGTCACCGGTCGTGGTTCGGATGTCGGAATGTTCCGCCGCCTGACAAAGAGGGCTTTAAAAATCCCTGTTTTCATGTGTGTGCGGAGGTCATCGCCCCGTGGCGGTGGATGGCTAATTATCATCGTGCAAATGGGTCACGGTTGTCATTACTTCTGGTCACATGATTGCATTCATCGGGCCTGTTTTCCTCTCTTTTCTAACCTTGGACGACAATGAGGCTACAGTGATGGGGGAACTCCTCTGAATTCCCCCCCAAGTTACGCATTTGTTACGCAGTCACAAGCCGTTCAGATACACGGCGCACGCACACGAACCAGGCCGTGACCCCAAACACAGGCCTGAAAGGGCAGATGTGCTGAGCGTAGGTATAAAACAGGTATTTTTTTAAACCACTTTTACTGATAATTATTTATATCTGGAAATTTCTCCCTTTGACTTCTGGGAAAAAAAACATGTTTACACTCATGTTTTCTTTGGTATAACCACTTTGGTTATGCTTTGTGGTTAAAAAAAAAAATTAAGGCATAAAGACCGACTACTAGAAATATTTTTATTGATTGAACAATTAAACAAATTTTACTCTGGATAATGGGGTTGCTGGAGCCTATCCCAACGACTGCTGGGTGGTGCACCCTGAACAGGTCTCTAGTCTGCTAGACACTGTTACAGGACAGTGGGAGGACATAGGAGTGCCCAGAGAAAAAGAGGAAAACGTGCGAATTCCACACAGGAAGGACCCAGCCAGGATTCGAACTAGCACCTTTTTGCTCTAAGGTGACAGCGCTAATCACGACATCACCGTGGAATCCCCCCCTTTGGCAATTTTTACTTCTTTTAATGACTCAATGTATTTTCGGCTCTATAAGGACCACATAAAAGCCATATTTTTTTATGTTTTTAATAAGATGCCTTTTAATGGATTCATTTTGGTTGTGCATAATATTTTTAAACCAATTTTGAGAGATGGAGAGCGCTCTGTTTAAATACCATTTGTTTTAGAGGTATCAGTCTGTCTTTGATGAGTTGAAGACAAGTTTTAGAGTTACAGGTATTGTGAAAGATGGCTAACAGTGGCTAAAGTGGCTAACAAATAGCGGTGCTGGACTTTTTTTTTTTTTTAAATATATGTTACAAACAAGGTTGGGAGTTAGCGTAGTCACAGTAACATTATTATTTTTTTTTTTTTTACATCTCTCAAACAAGGTTGGCAATTACAGGTATTCTGAATATGCTAACGTGGCTAACACTTCTAATGTGGCTAACATAAAGTGTTGTCAGACTGTTTGTTGGGTTGGGGTTGGAAGTTAGTGTAGTCACAGTTACTTTTTATTTTACCTTTTGTAGACAAGGATGGTAATTACAGGCTTTGTGAATATGCTAACATGGCTAACACTTCTAATGTGGCTGATGTATAGTGGTGCTGATCTGATGTATAGCGGTGGTATACATCAGCCATACGTTTTTTGTTTTTTTTTTCTTTTTAGATGTTACTAAAAGTTTGGGAGTCAGCATAATCAGTGCAACGTTAGTTTTTTACGTTTCAAAATGGTTGGAAGTTAAAGGTATTGTGAATATGCTAACGTGGCTAACATGTAGTGGCGTTGAACTGCATCTTTTTGTGTGTGTGTTATGAACAAGGTAAGGAGTTGGTGTAATCACAGTAATGTTTGTTTTGGCAGTATCAGTCTGTCTTTTACTATTCGCAAACAAGTTTTCGGGTTACAGGTATTGTTTCTCCGCTAACGTGGCTAACACTTTAAATGTGGCTAATGTATAGCGGTGTCTAATTTCTTTTTTTACACGTTAATAGCAAAGTCGGGAGTTAGCATAATCACAGTAACATTTGTTTTAGCGCTAAAAAGTCAGTTTTGTACATGTTGCAAAAACAGTTAGGAGTTTCAAGTATTGTAAATATGCTAACATGGCTAACACTTCTAATGTGGCTAACATATAGCGGCGTCTGACTGGGACTGTTTTTTACGTGTTACTAACAAAGTTGGTAGTTAGCGTAGCCGCAGTAACATTTGTTTTGTATGTGTTGCCAAAAGACTAGGAGTTACAGGTTTTACTAATATGCTAATGTAGCTAGCACAATATGGCTAACGTTTAGCGGCATTGGACTGGGATTTTTTTTTACATGTTACTGACAAAGTTGGAAGCTAGCATAGGCACAGTAACGTTTGTTTTTGTCTCAAAAAGTTTACAAGTTACAGGTATTATGAATATGCTAATGTGGCTAACACAATATAGCTAACTGATAGTGGAGTTGGACTGTATTTTTTTATGTGCTAGTAATAAAGTTGGGAGTTAGCGTAGGCTCAGTAACGTTTGTTTTTGTTTCAAAAAGGTTGTGAGTTAAAGGAATTTCAAATATGCTAACGCTTTTATTACAGCTAACATGGTGCGACTTTCAAACAAGTTCTAGAATAGAATAATGTTATACTGTGTATAATGCTAATACTCTAAACTTCACAATAAAATCTGTAGTTTTTCTTTGTTTTGGCAAATTCCTCCCTGATGTAAAGTGAGGGAGGGGACACAATATTAAAGACATTTTATTGTCTTCCTTTAATAGTAAAACTATCTATCACAGAGACATCTATTTTTAGAGTTTTTGACATTCAAATGGTTTAATTAATGGCTTTTCTTTGTATCAAACAAGCGCTCTAATTCTCAAAACAATTGGATGCTTTCATCCCTCCAAACCTTAAGCATGAGATGTGGTTGGCATCAGTTTGCATCTGTGTGACCACAAAAGCCCTTTTCAAAAAAAAAAAAACCCTCCCCGTAGCTCATCGTCTCTAACCGTGTCCATCCCAACAACCAAAATCACTGTGTGTCCATCAGTTCCAAAAATAACTCCATGAAATGGGTCGTGGCTTTCATTAATAGCTCTGTTTTGTCGTTGCGTGCCAGTTTGTAACTTCCAATAAATCTGGCAACGGAGTTGTTGGGAGGAATGTTCCCCGGACTCTGGGCACCACAAAGCCGGACGTTTGTTCCGGAGTTGACGGATAGTCGATGGTATTTTTGGAGTCGAGATGAGGCAGAACCAGCCTAGACAAAAGGGGGCTTTTATAGACTGCAAGGGTGATAGACGATACATCACAAACGCAGAAGGATTCCCTGTGTTCGGAATTATATCCATGTTGCTTCAGCGACGTCCCCCGGATGGGTTTGGAACCAAAGGTAGGGGGCGCATAATGCTCAAAGAGAGGCAAAAGTCCCCATTTGGGTTTGTTGCCTGGGTGAAGATTGTCCATCCACTGTGGGGTCTGTTGTGACATGACTTGGATCATAGAGCCATGAGGACCTGGTGGCAGACATTAACATCAAGAACCCAAAGTCCATGGCCAACGCCAGAAGTGGTGTTCTTTTGGTTAGGAAAGACACATTTTTGGGCACCACCATCTGATGGGAAGCCAGGGTCAGTGAACCCCCAAAATCAGAGGCCCAATGCCCCCCGTCCTTCAGTCCCAGGTTTCAACGTTTTGGTGCCATTTAAGTAGTTCTTAGTTAAATGTTAGGTTGAGGGATGACCTCCCAGAGTTAGGACTGGGCCTTTTTTCCAGACCAGTGCAACCACTCCAAGTCCAGACACATTAGCAAAAAGGGTCCGGTTACGGTCATGGGTATGGTTAGAGTTAGGAAAGAAGGTGTTCTGACCCTATCCTAGGTTACGACTAAGATTAGAGTTGGGGTTAATGATAAGGATCCAAGTGGGGATTATGGTTAGGGTAAGGATTAGGGTTAGGGCAGAGATGGGTGATTCAAGGGCCTCAATGACTGTTGTGTCAAGATATCCAGACCTACAGTTTTCACCCCTTTGCTCAAAAGTTGCTGGTTTTTATTCATCAATGGCACCTGGACACTCATCTCTCTGACTTGTGGAAAAAAAGAAAACCAGCAGACTCTTGTATTCATGCATTTCTTTGGTTCTACCAATTTTCTTGTGTTTTGGGGATATTCACAGCATCTATTTGGGGAATCCTGATTCATTTGGAAAAATACCAAATCCCAAAATGTTTTGGACATTTGTTTTTCCGAGTAAATATAAATTGGATACAGGTGTGTAGTTTAGACATCCCCAAAGTAAATATGACTTAAACCGCTTTCATTCCAGATTGAACTGAATAGAAATGATCATCTAATGCTGTAATAAACAGGGTGAAGAGTCAAAACTTTTACATATACCAGTACAAACCAATTGGAAGAAACACTTTCTTATGAGCAAACATTTTTCAAAACCAGAGAACAATCATACAAGTTTTACTCACATTTAGTCATTCATCCTACAGAAACCGACAAAACATTTTTGGGGTCACTGGGTTGCTGGAACCTAACCCATCGACTTTCGGGCAAACAAATCTGTCTCGGGGACACACAATTTTACATTCAGGGCTAGAGGCAATTAAGAGATGACGATTAACATATAAAGAATTTTTTTGAACATTCATGGCGTTGTCCCCTTTGGGAGGGGTGGGCGGATCCTGCCTTGCTCTCTTATACTAATATCAACAATGGTATCAATACCAATATCGATATCAATATTGGTAGCTATTTTGGTATTGATATTGGTATTCACAGCAATACTGATAATGGTATCAATATCAATATTGATATCAATTTTGGTATAGAAATTGGGATCGATACCAATATTAATACCAATATCAATATTGGTATTAATATTGGTATTAATAGTCATATTGATTTTGGTATATATATTGGTATTGATAGCAATATTGATAATGGTATCAATATAATTATCGATTTTGGTATTAATTGGTATCGATATCAATATTCGCATACATTTCGGTATAGATATTGGGTTTGATAAAAATATCTATATTGGTATTGATATTCATATCAATTTTGGTATGTTGGTATTGATATAAATGGTATCAATATTGGTATCAATATTTGTAATTGGTTTTGGTATATTTATTGGTATCGATAGCAATATCAGTAATGGTATCAATATCACTATCGATATTGGTATAAATATTCGTTTCAATATCGATATTGGTTTCAAATTTGGTATAGATATTGGTATCAATTTCAATACCGATATAAATATTGGTATCAATACTTTTTAACGATACCAATATCGATGTGGGTATCAATACCAATACCGATATTGGTATTGATATTGGCGTATCAGATCGATATCTGAATGCTCATTATCAGCCAGCCCTACTGTAGAGGGCAAAAAATACCTAACCCAGATCCCTTTACATTCATTTTTTAAACATTTTATTTTATGGATGCTGTTACATAGAAAAAAAATCACAAAGAGTTTCAATTTCCCACACAATATTTGTGCAATTGAAGAGGCGTGTAATGCCATTAATGCACTGCTGGAGTGTTATGCAAACCGGGGCAGTGACACCAGCGTTCTGTTTGTCTTTGACAATGCCCGGATGGATTACCCGCAGAAACCATGAGTTATTCAATTTCCACCTGGAGGAGCTTAGCCGGCATTCATCATATTATGAGCGTATCTGCTCGATTGGGTATAATTCACACCTCAACGGAAGCTTACACCTGCTTGAGGGAATTAACGCCGGGGCCTTGAAGAGACGTTTAAACCTGTCAGACAAACGAGATGAGCGCGCTCGCGACCTCCTTAATTCCATCTGCAGGGGGAGAGGGGGCGGTGGATCCCCGTGCTTACCTGGCTCACCGCAATTAGAAAACGCCGGCTGACGAAGGTCAACGAAAGTGACAGGCGGGATCCGGCGGAGCCTCCCCGCCGAGAGAATTTCTCCAGGTCGCATGCAAAACGCTCCCGACTAATCATCCGCGCAGTGGAGGCGCCAGCTGCGGCCCGCGCTCGGATTATCATTCTCATAGACCTCTCGCCGAGCTTTTAGCTAAATGAAAAATCTGCTCCATAGCCTAGGGAGAAGGCAGCATGCAGATAAGAAGGAAGAGTGTTTACCAAGAGGCAGCGCCGGTAAAAAACAGAACAGGTTTTTATTTTTTCATTCACCCCGCCCCCCTCCCTCTCTGCCATGTAAAAATGGTAACTCATTAGGGGGGCGAGGAGGGGGAAGAAACAGACTCCGGAAAAGGAGAAAAGATCAATGTATTTACACGATTCATTTGTGATAAAGTTCTTCTGGGCTCATTAATTTAATGTTCCTCTCTACCTTCTGTCCCGGGGCCAGCGCGCAATTTGTTACTCTATTGTTCTCCTCCCCGCCGCCACCGCCGCCGCGAAAGCGGGCCCTTTCCTATCGCGAAAGCGGGCCCGAAACACCGCGACTGGACCCGGATCGAATGAGGTAATCAGTTTGAGGAGGAGGCAGGGGTCACCAATTCCTCTGACACACACATGCAAACACGCACACAACCTCAGGGTAATGGATCTCTATTATCACTCTATTACCGACATCTGTAACAACAGAGCGCCGCGCCAAACACCGCTAACAAGGGCAATGTATTTGGAAGTCACTAGCCCGCTCCCTCTGGACGCCGCCTCTCATTATGAAGCTATCAGGACCATTCTGTTTGCCCGGACACTGCTGCACGGGGGGGTGAGGGCACCGAAATAACAATTAGAGTCCCACCGCACTGCAGAGCTGATAGAGTCTTTTTTTTTAGGAGGGGGGGTCCCCGGGGTGCCCTTGAGGGCCAGTTGCACTTGACCCCCTCCTTCTTCTGATCTGACAATAATGCCAAAGAGGGGGGTGGTTTATTACGCCGAGGCCCGACGAGTGTGTAAATGATTCATGGGCGGAGGGGTGCTTACTTCTCGTGCTCCGCTTTGATTCTTCATCAAATAAACTTCAATCTTAAAAGGGACCAAACCAGCCGCTTGGTCTTCAGAACCTACTGAGCCCTCTTCATTATCATGGGGTTGCTGGAGCCTATCCCAGCTACTGTTGGGCAAAGGGGGGTGCAACGTGACCAACGGTCTGTTTCAGAGACATACAATCACATTCACACCTAAGGGCAATTTAGAGACACCACTACACACTACTTATGAAGCCTGTTTTTAGAGTGGGAGAAAACCAGATCCCCCTGATAAAACTGGAGTATCCAGAATAAACTGAATCGCCAGGATAAAATCGGAGTGCCTGGAAACAAAAGAGACTGAGTGAGAAAACAAGAGCGCAGGAATAAAACTTGATTTCCTTGAGAAAAAAAAAGAGTGACGAAATAAACGAGAGTGACCGAGAAAACTAGATCGTCAGGATAAAACTGGAGTGCACCGAGAAAACCAGAGAAAACCCATAAAACCAGAGTTCCTGGAGAACACTGTAGTGTTCTCAAAAACTGGAACACTTGGCTGAAACCAGAGTACCTGGATAAAACCAGAGAAAACTGAAGTACCAGGAGAAAACTTGAGTGCCCAGAGAAAACCAGAAAGCCTGGATTAAACCAGAGCACTAGGATAAACCACAGTGCCTGGAGAAAACGAGATTGTCCAAGAAAACCCAAGCCCCAGGATAAAACCGTAGGGCCTAGAGAAAATAGGAAAGTCTGGAGAAAACTGGAGAACTTGGGTACGACTGAAATACTCAAAGAAAACTAGAGAAAACCCAGTAAAACCAGAGTTTCTGAAGAATGTAGAGCCCTGAGAAAAATGAAGAGTTCTGGAAAAACTGGAGCACTTGGTTGAAACCAGAGTACCTGGATAAAACCAAATCGCCCAGACAAAACTGAAGTACCGGGAGAAAACTTGAAGGACCAAAGAGTGAAAACGAGAGTCAGAGAAAACCGGGGCGCCAGGATTAAATTGGAGTACCTGGAGATAATGAGAGTGTCCAAGACAACCAGAGCTCCTGGGTAGAACCGGAATGCCCAAAGAAAACCAGAGAAAACTGGGTAAAACCAAAGTTTCAGGAGAAAAACTGGAGTGCCCTGAGACAACTGGGGAGTTCTAAGAAAACCTAAGTGAGAAAACCGGAGTGCCCACTTCAATAAATCCGGAGTGTCAGGATGAAACCAAAGCGCCCAGAGAAGACTTAAGTATTGGGAGAAAACTGGAGTGCCTAGACAAAACTAGAAAGTCTGAATACAACCAGAGCACCAGGATAAAACCAAAGTCCTCGGATGAAACCCGAGTGCCGAGAAAAAACTTGTGTTCCCGGATAATACCAGAGAACCCGGATAAACCTGGAAAGCCAGGATAAAACCGGAGTGTACAGAGAAAACTGGGGCCCCCTGAAAAACTGGAACACCTGAAGAAGTAAAGAGGTGCCTAGAGAATACCAGAGTACCAGAACATCCCAAGAAAACTGGATTGTCTGGATAAAATTGGAGAGCCTGGAGAAAACCGGAGTGCCCAAACAAACTGGAAGGCCTGGAGATAACCCACGCATACGTGAGAAGAACATGCAAATACTATACAGAAAGGTCCTAACTGGGATTCAAACTACGACTGTCTCATTGGGACCAACCACTGCACCACCCAGAGACCAGAGACCAAATCAGTTTGAAGAAAAGTGACTTTCCGTAAACTGGTTCAAAGAAATCACCACGATCACAGCTCAGGGTTGGTGCTTTGGACACGCTTTCACCCAGTGACGTTCCGATCTTAACTCAGGGTCTTTTCTCGAGCTTAAAGGAGCCCGATATTAAAGAGACACCCTGAGGCCGAGAGGAAGCCGATCATTCGTCTGCGGCGGGAAAAGCAGCTGAAGGTGTCGCTTCAAAGCTGTGACGGGAGGGAAAAAGTGGCTCGACTCTGCTGACACCGTCGGTCACAATGCCTTTAGATAAACACCGAGAAGCTGGGGTTTAGCATAAGTCCATGGGAGCGCCTGACCGCATGTATACCGTCAAACAATGTGCCAAACATCCCCAACATGATGAGGCTTAATCCAATTGGTGTCGGAGCCAAACTTGTAAACTAATCTACGCATTAGCCTAGCTGGCAGTGTGTGCCCAAACACTCCTCTGGAACCTGGAGTCTGGAGCTGTTTGTCGCCCGCCACTGATAAGAACCCCCGCAAGCCCTCTGAAAAAGTGAGCTTAGCTTCTATTCTTCTCAACTGGAATCACTTTAGTGCATTTATCACTCTACCTGTCTTCTATTTAAGATTAGGGTCAGTGGGTGGAAAAAAAAGCTTCCCTCTCTTAGCTCTTTGGATACTTTTAAAATTCATAAGTCAAGAGGCTTAAGGCTTTCTCAAAGCAATTCCTCATAACAATGAGAATATTTGATGTAAGAATAGCTGACAGGAAATTTTTTTTTCCCTCAAGTATATAAATACACTCACGGTTTGACAAGACGAGGACGGTTCATTTCTGACGGACACAAATCCCGCCCAATCACGTCACACGCGTGTCCCAAAGACGAGGAAGGAAAAGATGCTTTCCCATCTGTAGTCACATTCAGCTAAAAAAAAGAAGACCCAATAAACCCTTCTCAATATGCATCCAGATGCTCTGTCTCCTGCGGTTGAACTCCCTCTACACAATCTTCAGGTCTTACAGCACAGCAGCTTTTGTGCATCACGTCTGAAGGTATTACAGGGACCTTCAAACCGAAGAACAGAAAGGTGAGGGGGGGGGGGTGGCTAATATCAACACGCGCCTCTATTGTGTTTGGGATTTTGGAACCAGCTTAGATTTAGATTTAATTTATTCTGTTTTTTTTGTAAACATTTTCATGTTTTTAGACCAGTAAAAACTGAGACTGACCAATCAATTTCAAGCACAGACAGGGATGTCCCGTTTCGATTAAAACTAGCATCCACTATGAAGGTGGTAGTCCATGGCAACCATTTATTTTTCTTCATGTTCTGCGCTGATCAATGTATGGAGTAAATTTGACGAGTTCATAGGAAAATACATTTTCAAATTTTCCTTAGCAGCCAGACTTTACCTTATCAAAGCTACATTAAAAATAGATATTTTATAATTATTTAGCACAAGGTAGGCATCATAGATTTAGATTACATTTATTCTCATTTTTGTTAACATTTAGTAGCTGTAAATGACAGGGCTAGTCTCTCACTTTCAAGTTCAATATTTAAATTTTACAAAATCTTAGAAAGAATGAAGTCTCATGTTTTGATTAAAGCTAGTATCTACTATGAGGGTGGTGGTTATACCACTTGGTGTCATTTTTTTTTCTTTTTTTTTAATACATTAAATACTTTGACACAAAACTCCAATTAACATGGTTTCATTTTTGCTGTTTAAAGTCCATTTTTTGATACCAGAGATTATCATTCCAACTTGACAACTAGATAGGCATAGAAGTAGGTAGGTACGTAGACAGGTGGGCAGGTAGGTATATAGATCGATAGGAAGGCAGGTTAGGCAGGTAGGATGGTAGGAAGGCAGGTTAGGCAGGCAGGTAAGTAGAAGGGTAGGAAGGCATGTAGGTAGGTAGAACGATAGGAAAGCAGATTAGACAGGTAAAATGATAGGAAGACAGGTTAGGCAGGTAGAACAATAGGAAGGCAGGTTAGGCAGGTAGAATGATAGGAAGGCAGGTTAGGCAGGTAGAACGATAGGAAGGCAGGTTAGGCAGGTAGAATGATAGGAAGGCAGGTTAGGCAGGTAGAACGATAGGAAGGCAGGTTAGGCAGGTAGAATGATAGGAAGGCAGGTTAGGCAGGTAGAACGATAGGAAGGCAGGTTAGGCAGGTAGAATGATAGGAAGGCAGGTTAGGCAGGTAGAATGATAGGAAGGCAGGTTAGGCAGGTAGAATGATAGGAAGGTAGGTTAGGCAGGTAGAATGATAGGAAGGCAGGTTAGGCAGGTAGAATAATAGGAAGGCAGGTTAGGCAGGTAGAACGATAGGAAGGCAGGTTAGACAGGTAGAATGATAGAAGGGCAGGTTAGGTTGGTAGGCAAGCAGGCAGGTAGGTAGCTAAGAATGACAGTAGATAGGTATTTGGGATGCCACAATACCTGGTTTAAAACAAAGCATTATGTCAAACTATTAAACAAAAGGATGGAGAATCGTTGCATCTCTATTACATACGAGTATGTTTACGTTAAGTGTAAACAAGTGTTGAGCTAAATTTGAGACTATCTTTTTTATAGTACAACTTGCTTCATGGTAAGTTAAAAATAAGATTTTTCTAAAATGTGAGTTTTTTGTTGTTATTTTGTGTAATAAACAAATATACCGGCTTAAAGAAAACGTTGACCCAAACATTGAAGTTCGTACTGAATCGTGGGGAAATTAAATCTAATGGCAACCGATATTTACTTTTATCCTTGTCGTACCCATTCATAAATACAGGTATGAGTCATATATTGCAAGAACAAAAGATGACATATTAATGAGGGTACCCATGATTTCCAAACAGGTGGGTCCAAACAGTGTCTCAAACTGTCTTAAATATCTGGGCAAACACTCCTAACTGGAATCAACACGGAGGGAGTAAAAGAAAAAAAGAAGAAGAAAGTCAAACTGCAGAAAGAGGAGCCCCCTGCTCATTCACCCACTCACTTGTCCAGTTAATAATCTATACCGCAGTCCATTTCTATAATGCAGAGTAAATCCCCGAGCTGCTCGGCGGTGCAGTTAGCCCACAAGTACGAGCACATGCCTTGCAGTCTTGGCTGCTCGCCACCAGCTGGTGCTCCAGTCAGCTGTAGGTAAAGGCTGTGGGAGTGGTGGGGGGGGGGCATTTTTTGCATACTTCCAAAGCCAAGGGATTGGGTTTTGGAGCGAAGTCAAAAAAAAAAAATCGTCGAATCTAAGTGAGCGGTGGAGGATGTGTGCCACAGGGTGAGGAACGCCGTCCACGCCACGCTGTGGTTTGGTTAAGGACGTTGCAGGTGTTTTGGGGGGGTTTAGGTCAGAAAAATACATGTTTAAACACGTACATGTATTTTTTAAACTAGATTTATGTTAGGACATAAAAGGAACAAGTCCACCTAAGTCCAACAGATTCTGATTGTGTCTGCTGGTTGGCGTAAACGTTTCACTATATTGGCGCCAAGCTATTTGATCCTCATCCGTTATGACTTGTATACAAACCTGAGTGCTTTATTCTGTTAGGATGCCCCTCCCCCTACCCTTTTATACACCTCACCTAAACCTTAGAGCCATAAATAGGTGCGGGGGCTTGTCCGGGATCTTTTTTTTTTTACTTCA
>NC_050513.1:18172722-18189683 GCF_002922805.2 Oryzias melastigma | reverse complement strand
ACCCCCCCCCCTCGCTCTAATTAACTCAACAAGACTACGAGTCCGCTGAGGTTTTACTGGCTCAGTCAGGTGTGAACTGCTGTTTTTCAGAACTATATTTGTTTTGGGGTGAGCCAAAGATTTTCAGAATTGTATCTCCTTACACAGAACAATGTTTTTTTTCCTAATAACACAACAAAAGAGCAATTTATTTACAGATAGCATTCGCTAATTATTTTAATGATAATTTTTGAGAGGTCCAATTCAGTTCTGAACTTAGTGAATGACACCCCCTCACCCCCCAGAATGTACATTTTTATCAGAATGTACAAACAAAACCAAAACATATGAAGTGTCAAAATGATTATGGGATGGCCACTGAACCCACGCCTAAGTGACCATTTTGTGACAAAAGTGTAAAACTTGGCGATTTCCCATTTTCCCACAATTTGGCAGCATTGTTTATGTAATCTTAATGAAAAGCTCACAGTTGGTTTTTGATTTGCCAGAAATGCATCAAATTGCTAATTTAGCCATAATCTTATTTACAGACTAAAATTGTGACAGTTTTTTGTTTAATTTTTTGTTAGCATTGCTATAGTGTCACTACACTACAGCAGAGCTCGCTAGCCCAGCACAGGGGAGTATGCTAGAGCAGAGCTTCCTAGCTCAATAAAGCTTGCTAGTTCGCTGTAGAGGAGCTCCCTAGTATGCCACGGTGGAGCTCGCTAGCTCAATACAGCAGATCATCCTAGCTTGCTACAGCAGAGCTTGCTAACTCAAGAAAACAGAGCTTACTAGCTCACTGTGGAGGAGCTCGCTAGCATGCTACGGTGGAGCTCATTACCTCAATACAGAGATGGCTCAACACAGCGGTGAATGCTAGCTTGCTACAAAAGAGCTCGCTAGCATGCTACAGTCAAGCTCACTAGCTCAGTACAGCAGAGCATGCTAGCTCGCTACGGCAGTGCTTACTAGCTCAATAAAGCAGAGCTCACTAGTTCCAAGTAGAGGAGCTTGCTAACTCAATACAACAGAGCATGCTAGCTTGCTACAAAGGAACTTGCTAGCAAGCCACAGTGGAGCGCAGTTGCACAATACAATAGAGCATGCTAGCTCACTATGACTGGGCCTGCTAGCTTGATAAAGCAGAGCTCGCTAGTTCCGAGTAGAGGAGCTCGCTAGCATGACACAGTGGAGCTCACTAGCTCAATACAGCAGAACATGCTAGCTTGCTACAGCAGAGTTTGCTAGCTCAATAAAGTAGAGCTCACTGGCTCGCTGTGGAGGAGCTTGCTAGCATGCAATGCATCAGTGGAGCTCGCTAGCATGCTGCAGCAGCGCTCCCTACCTCGATACAGAAGGGTTCACAGAGCTCACTACAACAGAGCTTGCTAGCATGCTACTGTAGAGCTTGCTAGCACGCCATGCTATCCACCGGGCAGCTGGCTAGCGTAGAAAGCTAACTCACTGAATCCTCATGTTAGCCATTGTAGGCAAACAGGTGGGGCCACCACAGAAACTGCAGACAAATCCAATTGGAGACACGTTTTCTGCCCACTTTAAAGCTATGGTCCACTTAGCCTCACTGGCTCACATTCAAGCTCATACTCAGCTTTTGTGTCTGTCAAAGTCAAAACAGTTTTAGAAAGTGTTCTTTCACCCTGTTTATATATTAAATTGTGGATTTGACAAAGTCTCCATTGTTGCTGAGTGGCGATTATCTCCACTGATTTCTGTCATCCTGGCATTTCTGACCGTTTCCTGTTTATTCAGGTCAATGGAAAGCTCCAAACTCGGACATTCTGCCGTAAACTGAGCCGTGAGGAGTTTTCTTCTGATTGTTCCAGTGACCTCGGCTGCAGTTTCACGTATCCGTGAGGTGGATTCCTGTTTGCGTAAGAATACAGATACATGTTGGTAGTAAGAAAAACAAAGAAAAAAAAATAAGGACAAAGCTTTGTGCTAAGATCAGAGCGGGGCAACAGCCCGTATCGTCCCAAGCCTCCTCGGATTAATTGGAAACAGATTGTTGACTCAGCATCAGGCATCTTATCAGGCCTCCAAAGCATGAGGACAGAGGAAAATTAAAAGCCACAGAGAAAAAAAATAATATTCCTTTTTTTTTTTTTTTAACAGAATCAAGCTAGGTTTAGCAGAAAATAATATTTCAGATGATTTTTACTTTCCTAAAACATGACTTAGCTTTTGTCAACTCACCTATGGGGACATCAAAAACATTAACATTGATTATTCTCATTCCTGTTTGTTAGAATTCACTTTTATGTGTAGGATACACTTGGTGTACCACAAGGCTCAATCCTCTGCACTCTTTACTTTAAAAACGACTGGTATATGAAACATTACTAAAATATGCATCCTTTGTTTTAATGAGTCAAAATCTTTTCTCTTTAACACCAAAAAATCAGCAAATTTCTGTTAATTGTGTGAGTGGTCAAAAATGATGGTAGTTCAAAGAGATATCTCCAAATGTTCGGTGTACCACAAGGCTCAATTCTAGGGCCGCCATTGTTTTTAGCATAGATGAGTCACTTTGGCTAAATTCTCCTTCGAATTTAATCAATGTTATTGTGCTATGCGAAAAAAAAAAAAAAAAAAATGCCTTCAAAGAAACAAAAATTTTCCTTTGCTCTTTTTTATTGGGACAAGGTCTTAACCTTTTTACATCGGGGCGTTAGATCCAGTGTCGACACTTTTTAGATTACGGTAACTCTACAACCGTTTACGCAATCCAGCAGATGTGGAAGCAGAAATAAGCAGCTTTGCTCTGATAAAAAGTAATTTACAATAGTGGATTGTTTACGGAATCAACATAGTTGGACAGATTCACTTTGATCGCCTAAATCAATGAGGAGTTACAGAGTCAAAGTGCGCAATGTATTTTGGTGTCTCAGTGTTTTAAATTTAATCAAGTCAACACACCTATGTGGCCGTCGATATCAGTGTCTTTGAGTATTGAAATCCATATCTCTTAGATTGAACATTTACATTCACAAATAGTGTCATCTTTAGCTTTAAATGGTGTTTGGTGTACCTCAAGGCTCAATTCTTGGCCCACCTTAATTTTCAGTTTGGATACTTCATCTTACCTTGATTTAAAAATGTTCCTGTTAATTTAACCATTTTGACGGTGCTATACGAATAAAATTGTCTTCAAAGGCACAAAAATTTGCCTCCTGTCTGTTTTAGTTTTAGTGACATACGGTCTTACTTTCATAGCCGACACTAGAACATCTTCCTCCAGTTGTCTTCTTTCCCAGACTTGGTGTCGGATACGAACCGCAACTATGAATTTATCCTTCATGATCAATTTTCAAACAATTGGGTCTTCAGTGAGTCAGAAAGGAGTATATCAGTTTGTCACTTCCAAATCCGAGTCCAATTGGACCTAGCTTAGCTTAGCATTTAATAGATTGCACGTTATGTTCGTAGAGCCCAAGAACAGTCACAGAAAGTCATAAACTCGAGAGTGAAATACACATACGTGTGTTTACGTAGACTTTTCATCGAAAGTGGTGACTTTACTACACGTTGCCGAGGGCGGTGTGAACAAATCAGCCATATTCCGTGAAAAGCAAGTGCGTTTGGCGTTAGCGTCCAATCAGTAAAAGGTCAATACTAGCACCTTATCAATAACTAGAGCAGGTGTGTCCAAGTCCAGGGCTTGTTGGTTCTCCAAAATCCTGTATGATCTGCTGCTGAGTACCTGGATAAGGTCTGTTTAACCAATAAGGAGCTCCAAAGGCAGGTTGGGAAACATGCAGGACACTTGCCCTCGAGGCCTGGATTTAGACACCCTTGAACTAGAGTGTAGCTTAGGGCCACCGTAGGACTTCATCACCCTTATGTCTTTTACGTTATCCTTACAAAACTGTTTTTTTTTTTCATTTTTATGTAGGACCTTCGAGGTGCCTTCAAAGGAACTGCAACTAAATATGTGGTCACTCTTCTCTACGAGCCTCCAGCGGTCCGGCACGACACCGGTATGAGTCAACGCCCCCAACCGAGTGCATCCAATCCCTAACTCATCACACGCTCTCCTTCAGAAGTGCAACACTTCATTCCCTCTGAACGCCTCCCGTCAGACGCGGCAGCCCTCCATGTCACAGGCGCCCGGGTAAATGAAAATAACAGGCGTTTCTCGCCCCTTTTCAAGTGCATGAATGAGATTCGTCGCCACAAAACGACTCTAACTGACGGGTATTCTTCGACGCGAGTCATTTTTTGTGTGGCACCGAGCACAATGGCAGCATCTCTCAACAGCTAATCCAAGGTTAAGGCCTTGTGGCTGCGGGCCTAATTACCCCGCCTCTGCAGGGGTGCGGAGGAAAAATGACTCTTGGGAGCGCGAGACAAAGAAGAACAAAGACACAGAAACTCTGGGAAATCTACATATTTATACAGATCTGGATGCTTTATTATTTTTAGTAACTGCTGCACCTTAGCGCTCTGTAAACCTCTTTTTATTCTTATTATTATTTCCCTCTTTTCTGAGCCGCCCCCCTTTTGTCCCGTTTGTTTCCAACTTAATGTACGAAAAGTTTAAGATGTCACAGGCGTAATCTGACAGCGGAGGTTTTAGTTAAAGCAAACGTGTCACGCCGCACTTCTATTAGCAGGTCAGTGACACCCCCCAAGTCAGCGGCGTGTCACCTTAATTTAAAGTTAAGCACTGTGACAGTTTAATATGTCAGAGAGATGAAAGCCCCCTCTGTTTCGCCGCCGCGTCAAACCCCGCTTGCAAATGGGCGATAAATAGGGCTTATTGTTTCAGCGATCGAGAGGAACTGTCGGTCTAATGTGCCGCCGTTCCAGCCCCCCCCTTTCCCGTCGCCGTCCGCTTCTCCCCTCTTTACAGAGAGATTTTGTTTTTTCCCCGAGCCGGAGCGGCACTACCTAGAGGTTAGAGATTATGGCTTTCAGCTTGGGCTGAGCGCCTCGTCTTGGACGCCTTTCAGAACGTTAGCTAGAAGTTAGCGGGAAGATGCTAACAAGTAAGAGATTTCTCCCGAGTCTTAGCATCTAAAAATTAATACTTTTTTTTTTTCTTTAGTAAAGAATATCAAAGTAGAATCTATTTTTCTTTTTGACAAATACATTGCATTGCTTTCTATAATCTTTAAACTTTTTTCAAATGTTTGCTAACATATTTGAATCAATCAAATCATTAAATAACCTTTGCATGTTTTTTTTCACCACTGTCAAAATCTATTTTGCCTAAAAAACAGAGAGATAAACTTAGTATTAGCTTGAAAAGGCTAGCAACTAGCATATGTCTCTCTCTGCTAATGCTTTATCAAAAATCTAGCAAAAGCTAGCATGTTTGTGGTCACAACAAATGACCTTTTCTGCCACAAAAAGGTAGATTGGTCTATCTAGATATAAAAAACAGTAAATAAGTTAAAAAATGTTAATTCCATAGCACCAGAATACAGCCGCTAGAGATTACTAGTCATTTTGTATGAATTTCAGAACATTAGCTAACTGTTAGCACTTAGCTAATGTTAGCTAACTACCAAAAGAAGGGTGGATATATTGTACTGCATGTGATACTGAAGTGTTAGCTTGAAAGCGTTAAAAACTAGCATATGACTCTCTCTGCCAATACTTCAGCAAAGTTCTAGTCACTACGGGCTAAAAGCTAGCATGTTTGTGGTCACAACAAATGACCTTTTTTGCCACAAAAAGGTAGATTGGTCTATCTAGATATAAAAAACAGTAAATAAGTTAAAAAATGGTAATTCCATTGCACCAGAATACAGCCGCTAGAGATTACTAGTCATTTTGTATGAATTTCAGAACATTAGCTACCTGTTAGCACTTAGCTAATGTTAGCTAACTGCCAAAAGAAGGGTGGATATATTGTACTGCGTATGATACTGAAGTGTTAGCTTGAAAGCGTCAAAAACTAGCATATGACTCTCTCTGCCAATACTTCAGCAAAGTTCTAGTCACTACGGGCTAAAAGCTAGCATGTTTGTGGTCACAAAAAAGCATCTTTACTGTCGCAAAGAGGTAGATTGGTATAGCGAGATATTAAAAACAAGTGAAGAAGTAAAACAAATGTCGATTCCTTAGCACCATTATACAGCAGCTAGAGATTACTATTTATTTTACATGAGATTCAAAATATTAGCTAAGTGTTAGCTGCAGGATGCTAACAAGCACCGTGTTTTTGCTAGGTATTAGCTTATAAAAGCTAACAAAAAAAAAGATCTTTTTTAGGATTATTTGCACTCTATTTCATTATTAGCTGTATTGTTTCAGACTAAAGCAATATATTTCTGGATTTTTAAAAAATATATATAAAATGTTTTTCTAACCTTTTTTCTAATGTTTGCTATGAAATTTAAAATCTAAAGAATAATAATTGTAATACCTTTACCAATGTTATTTTCCACTCCATTAATTCATCAAACTAAGTATTTGTTTTAAAGTGGGAGATATACTGTAATGCAAATGATGCTGAAGTATTAGCTTGAAAATGCTACCAACTAGCGTGTGACTATCTCCCTGTAAATACTTCAGTAAAACTTGAGCAACTAAAGGCTACAAAAACTATTTTTTTTAGTTATAACCAAGTATATATTATATAATGCAACGGATGTATATTGGAATAGTATAAACAAAACAAAAAAAGTTTATTATCTTGTCATTTTGTCTAACTTTTAGAACATTAGCAAACTGTTAGCGGCAATATGCTAACAAGTACCATGTTTTTGATAGTCATTAGCTTATAAAAGCTAACAAATACTTATATATGATAGTTTCTACAATTATTAGTTGTGTTGACTCGAGCAATATATTTATTTTATCAATCATTAAATATATATTTGCATTACTGTTTTTTATAGTTTTTGAATATCTTTGCAAATGCTCGGCAAGAAATTTTAATATCTTTAGATCCATTTTCCCTTCTGTTAATCCATTGAAATCAATATTTGCTTATAAAAGTGTGGCATTTACAATACTACATAATTTGATGTGGGATTAGCTTAAAAAGCAACTAGCACAGGACATTCTTTGCCAGTGATTTAGCAATAAGTTAGCAGCTATGGGCTAAAGCTAGCATGTTTATAGTTATAATTAAGCATATTTACTACCACACATGGATATATTATTGTAGCTAGATATTAAAGACAAATAGAGGAGTATAAAAATGCTAATTAGCTAATTAGCTAACTATTTTTCATGACATTTAGAACCTTAGCTAACTGTTAGCAGGGAGATGCTAACATGTTCTGCTGGACAATTGTCTTTTTCGGGTTTGTTTGCACTCTTTAGTTTTTAGTTTTGTTTTTTGTGTAAAAAATATGAACTAGAGGAGAAATAAAAGAAGAAATGATAATTATCCAACTTCAAATACAGCACCTAGCAATTTTTAGTCATTTTGCATTAAATTGGGAACCATATTAGCTAGCTGTTAGCTGATTGATGCTAACAAGTAATGTGTTGCCTTTAAAAACTGATAAATTTGTCTTTATTAGAATAATTTGTACTCTTTCATTAATTAGTGTTTCTGTTTTGTGTAAACCAATACGAACAAGTGCAGAAGTCAAAGAAAATGCTAATTTACAAACGTCACTATACCGCAGCTAGCAATTTGTAGCTATTTTGGATAAATTTGGGAACAGTATTAGCTAACTGTTAGCTGATAGGTGCTAACAAGTCACATGTTTGCTGAACATTAGCCTGTAAGAGCTAACAAATTTGTCGTTTTTAGGATCATTTGGACTCTTTCATTGTTTTGCGTAAACAAACATGAACAGGAGGAAAAATAAAAGAAAAACTGCTAATTAGCTAACAAGAAAATACAGCAGCTCACACATTTCTAGTTATTTTGGATGAATTTGGGCACAATATTAGCTAACAGTTAGCTGATAGATGCTAACTTGCTTCTTCTAGGCCTGAACTCTTTGATTTTTTCCAAGCTCGAGCGGCGCCACCTAGAGGTTCAAGGTTATCTGCTTTCAGGCTCATCTTTAAGCCCCTTATTTTAGCCATCTTTCGGATGACAAAGAAACCAGGTCAGCCCTTTGTGAACGGAGGGATGGTATAAAACCAACCCTCAGACCCCATAGACCACTTGCTTCCATGTGTCCACCGAGCCATGTATACAAATTGCCAATAATAGTGTCAGCAACAGCGTTTTGACACGCCATTAGGGACATCTCTAGAGCTCTTAGATTACAGGTGGGCAATTCTGCCCGGCACAAGTGGACACCTGGGGGATCCCGGTGTCCGGACGATATAAAGAAAACACTATTAGATGGATGTGGAGGGCAGTCAAGTCCGGAAAACCAAGGGAACGACGCGGTGCTGTGAAGCTTGAAAGAGCTCCTGACATCTAAAGTCTTCTGATAGCTCCCTGCGATGCAGGAGGGGGAAAAAAAAAAAATTAGCTCTGACGCCCGGATGGAGCCTCAGGAGCTTAATTACATCAAAGAGAAAGAGGCATCCTTGTTAGGAACAAGAAAAGATCAGTAGTTTTCAAGGCTTTGTTTGACATTGAGAAGGCGTGAGTGTAAAGATAAGTCGTTTATTGGAGTCTGTCAAAAGTAATCACGTTTGCAGATGACGCCACCGCGAGGACAGGCAACCTTAGGACTGCGCTGCATAAAAAAAAGAAAAAAAAAAGAAAAAGGTGGCTTCACAGGAGCTGGTTCCTCCCCCTTGGCCATCGTATTGACAGGGATGACAACAGTCCCACGACGCACCATTATCCTTGACCGTCAAGCCGACATCAAATGGGCAGGGAGCTGTCCCCGTCAAGGCAGAGAGGCCTCTTAAAGAAAAAAAAAGGAGAACAGCTTGTTACACGCGCCGCTTTCCACCTTGCTTTGTCAAAACCGGCTTATTCGGTGTGTACACACACCCCCAGGGTGGCGGTGGTGGTGGTGGTGGTGGGGGCGGTTCCGTTCAAAAGGGAGGGAAAGAAAGGCGAGAAGACAGGATAAAGAATCAGACGTGAGGACTTGTTCTCGCCGTTCAAGGAGAACGGAGCTCTGCATATGTTTACGCAAACCTTTACTTCACACTTGAAATGGAGAAGGAGAGCATGATGGGAAGAAAAAGAAGAAAGTGTGGTGGGTTGGGAGCTTTTTGAAGCCAGATAAAACAAACCGCTCCTCTGCAGCGCACGTCCTCTCATCTTTTGTGATGCTAGAATAAATTGATAAACAAGGGCTCTCGCTTTCAAGGAGTCCTGTCACAAACGCGGGCGCAAGCGAGGCGGCGGTGGCGGCGGCTCGCTTTCATCAGCCGACGGGGTCCCACATGAGCGCTAAAAAAACCCCGGCTGAGCAGCTGACTCTTCCCCGCGACTCCGAGGCCGCTCATTACGGCGTTTTGTCTGGAATCTTAAGGTCCTGCTGGCAGTCACCTTCCAAACATTTGCTCTGAGTGGAGGGTCGCGGAGAAAATGAGTCAGGAGGAGCTCAAGGGATCGCCATATATGATGTTCAAAGGGAGGAAATTTGGTGTATAATTCATGAAATTCCTTCAGTTTAATTACTTACTTTTTTAACTCACTGATCTGGCAGCATTACAGTAAGTATATTAGCTAAGCTACGTTTACACCGCCCTCAAAAACACACGTTCAAGCGCTCGATTCCAATGAGAAGTCGATGAAAATGTACAATAAAATGCAGGATAAAACTACATTTCTCCAACTTTAAAACTGCAACTTTTTAACATAATTATGAACTAGATATATAGCATTACCTGCAACAATGCTACTGTGAATGCTGTAAGCTGAATTTGGTTGCTGAAGATGCTGAAATGATAGCTTAAAACGCTGAGGCTGATAGCCAGCTACAATGTTAGCTAAATGCCAAGTAGTTTAAAAACTAAAAAAAAAAGAAAAAAAAAAAAAAAAACTTACCAAAAGAGCTACCATGTAGCTGGGAAATTAGCCAAAACAGCTAGTGTGTAAATATTAGCCTAACTCCAAAACAGCCTAAAAAACAAACAAAAAAAAGCATAAATTAGCCAAAACAGCAATCATATAGCTGAAATATGGACTGAAAAAAATAGCCTAAACTTGCCAAAACAGCTGAAATGTGGCTGAATTATTAGCTAAACTCCAAAATGGACACAAAAAAAGCCTAAATAAGCCAAAACCGCTAGCATGTAGCTGAAAAATTAGCTGAACTCCGAAACAGCCCAAAAAACCAAAGACAAAATAGCCTAAATTAGCCAAAACAGATGAAAAAAGGCTTAATTTTGCCAAAGCAGCTAGCATGTAGGTAAAATATTAGCAAAACTCCAAAACAGCCTAAAAAACCAAAGACAAAATAGCCTAAATTAGCCAAAACAGCTGAAAAAAGCTTAATTTTGCCAAAGCAGCTAGCATGTAGGTAAAATATTAGCAAAACTCCAAAACATCCCAAAAAAACAAAGACAAAATAGCCTAAATCAGCCAAAACAGCTGAAAAAAAGCTTAAATGAGCCAAAACCGCTAGCATGTAGCTGAAAAATTAGCTAAACTCCAAAACAGCCTAAAAAACCAAAGACAAAATGGCCTAAATCAGCCAAAACAGCTGAAAAAAGCTTGATTTTGCCAAAGCAGCTAGCATGTAGGTAAAATATTAGCTAAACTCCAAAATAAACAAAACACCGTATTAAATGCCAAAATAGTTGAAAAATCTGGCAGAATGCCAATTTTATAAACATTAAAATAGTAACTTTTTAGCATAGGAGTAATAAAAAGGCAGGAATATTATTCCAGAATAAATTAACTTAAACCTTAAATAACTTTCAATAGTTTACTGTTTCAAAATATATTTTGTCAAAATTATACAAGTTAGAAATAAGCACAAGATAACAATGAAATGAAATTATCCGGAGGGCCGGATCCGGCCCCTGGGCCTCGACTTTGACACGTGTACTAGAACATGTACTCACTGTTGGAAGAGAGCGAAATATTGAAGTGATACAATTTTCACAAATCTTCTTCCAGGTTTTTTCTTCCTCAGCTCTGTTCCGATATACAAAAGAACCGCGTGTGGAACTGGTCCAGTAATGGGAGTGCACTGGTACCCAAACCCATTACTAGTTTGCATCCGGTACCACGTCTGGTACCGGTTCATGTCCATAACTGGTACCCAAACCCAGTACCCTAACCCAGCGCCGGACCAGTCCAGACCAGGTACCATGTCTGGAATCACGCGTACTACTACCAAAACCCTTGGTCATGTTCCAGCTAATTAAATATTTTAAGTTTCTTCCATGTTGCCTGGTCTCTTTCGTTTGGGTCCTCAACCACCAATTCTTGACGGACATGCAGTGCGGCCAATCAAACTCCTTCTGATACATACGTCCTTTCACACGCGTGTTCCAACTGAACTGAGCACTACGCTTTGCTAGCCGTGGACATAGATCCTAATGTGCCTTACTTTTTCACGATTGGTTCACACATTCTCACTCCCAACTCATCATAAATTGACGTTTGGTTAAGCACTCCTCTGCAGGATTTTTTGACACATTGGGTGTCCCCAACCCGTCGTTTTTTGACACACTGGCTGTTGGTAAAATTAAAGGTTGACTGTTCCTAGGGATGCTGCCGATAATGGTACCCTAACCTGACCAAGTGGGTACTAGACACCCAGATGCAACCAGTACCAGTAGGGCACTGGTACTGGACCAGTTTCAGTTCATAGCCTGGAGGTTGGGGACCCGTGGTTTGATGGGAACAGCCAACAAGTCAAAAAACGACGAGTTTGGACCCCCAAAACGTCAAAAAGGGCCGCGGAGGGGTCCTTAACCAGACGTCAATATGTGACGAGTTGGTGATGAGCATGTGTTGGATTAGTCCAAAATAAACCTCAAACAAAACGCATCCAGACGTTTTTGCTGTTGGCCCCGTCAATGTGACAACCACAAACACATGGGTTCAATTCAATGAACTGTTGATGGAAATTATGTTGCAGTCTTACATCTTTATCTAGATATAATTCATGTAAAATTTAAAGAGTGTAGTCTTGATAGATCTATGTCCATGACTTCGTTGGTTCATACTCTTGTTGGTTTCGTGGCTCATTTCATAATTGATCTTGTTTCATTAAAGATTTAATGCATAAAACACCCACAACTTGAACCTAAATATCCATAGATCATAAATGGACAAAAATCTAATTTAATACAATTTCTTATGGACTATGGATCTACCAGAGAAGGCCACGGAGGCCCTCTGAGTTACAGACTTGTATCATAATATAGTGATAGAAAGTTGGTAAGAAAAGTCCTTGCAGGATTGGGAATACATACATCGTGTGTTGGAGCGCCCCAACAAAGGCTCATCTGTCCTTTCACTCAGCAGAATACGGGCGAATCATGCCAGCTCCGGCTGCCGTGCCACTGCCAGAGCTGGCTCCTGGTCCGATCTGAACGTCTTCCAAGTGCATTTATTAAGGCTGCCTGACTTGAGTAGCAATGTGTCAAAGATGCAAAAAACCACTCCGGGCATCCAGACAGCCAGAAGCTAACGCTCCGAGCAATTAAGACTCTCCAGCCCAAATTGGCCCAAGGCTGGGAGGAGGGAGGGGGGGTGGCGTCTGCTCCTGATCTGGACGTCGACACCCAAACTCGGAACGAGTCAACGTCAAGGAGGCTGTTGAGACGATGATGGTGGATAATGAACCCCGTTAGGCCAAGAAAACCTACACTTTTGTGACTGAACGGAAGTTTGAACGCTGAGACAATTGGGTCAAAGAAGTTACTTTATTTTGAGGGAAGTCAAAACGTTTTTATGTATTTTCTTAATCTGTAAACACAATGTAGGTCGATTCCTTGAGATTTTAATAAAAACATTCCTTCAAAATAAAATCCCATTGATCAGTGATGGCCCATAGCAACCATACGTTTTTCTTGACGTCCGACTCTAAAGACGACAACTTGCAAGTTTGGAACTTTTATCTCAAAGTAAATTTTCTAACTGTTTGTGTATCTACTGATGAGTTTAGATTGGAACTATTGGAATTTAAAGTATTTTGTGATAACTAGAAAAAGTTTGGAGTTTTTAAATCTGAATTTCAAGAGTTCAAAGTGATTTTGAGGGAAGCTTTTGTGTGTTCTAATGGCTCAGGTCCATTGACTGAGTTTGTCCAAGCATAATTTTGTAGTATCCTACTCAACGGACAAGTCTCTGAGTGTTAAAATCCTTAAACTAAACAGAATTATGGTGGAATTGTATTACACTTTGCTTGACTTTATATCTATGTCTCATAATTTCCAGGATTATTTGTCACTTGTTTTGTGGTATTTCAAAGACCTTTCCAGGGCTAACATCGTCAAGAGTTGGATTAGTAAATTTTAGGTTTGGAGTATTTTTTTGCTGCTTTGAGAAATTCTGAGACATCCGAGCATAAATAGTAAATGACTCTACCGCAGAACATTGGCGCCAACCTATAACCACCTGGAACATCGTGATGTTCATTATCTTATCCAAGACCCATTGGCGCATGAGATGTTCTGATCAAAGGCTATCTAGTTTACACCACAGTTAATTAACAAAAACTGGACTAAAGTACTATATTTTAACTTCTGACTTAAATATTCAAGAGGAACAAAAGTCCCTCAATGCCACACTAAAGTAAATGTGAGGGCTAGATGGAGGCAGCTGTATTTGGTAGTAACAGAAATCAAGGTATCATCAATGAAGAAACGGACAAAAAAAGAAACCCCTCCCCCGCACATAGAAAAACAAAAGAAAATGTTCAAAAAAAGCCAAATGGATTCTCACAAAAATCACAAAGAAACTTAAAAAAAACTTTTTTTTCCCATTGAAGTCAATCGGTAATAATGTTTTTATGTTTTTAGTAAGTCGTAGATATTTATCTGAATTTAGGAAGAGAAACTTTTTCCATGATTTTTTGTTTTTCCGTTTTTTTCTAGTCAAAAGTTTCAAAGCATTTTTTATATTGGTGTTGGAAACTACAATATATTTTAGATTTTTTCCGTTGGAAAAAAATGGAAAAAAGATCAAATAAATAAATAAAAATTACAAAATATAAATACAAACTGTGAGGAAAGTTTGGGAACGAGCAAACATTCTGGCTGCAACACTCCAGTTCTTAAAGAATATTGATTATATTTTCCATTTGACAATTATTAGATTCAATGGATTTTAATGGAAATGTATGACGGTGCAATTATTATCTCAAGAAAATTGCATTTTTTTAAACTAATAAATGAAGTGTTATTCTAAAACAAAATTGTATATTTTTATGTATTTTTATTTTATCTTGAAAAAAACAAATCAATCAATTTAAAGTGGACATAGACTCTTATGTTGAAATTAGTGATTATTCTACACTTTAAATTATTTAAATAAAAGCTAATAAAATATAGCAAAAAACACGTTAACTCTAAAGTTTTTCTGGTCTTTTAGCTCAAATTTAGTCCCATTTCAACCATCTTATGATCTATAATGCCATTTTTAGCTAAAGTAGAAAAAAAAAGTGTAGTTTTCTAAGACATAGTTTCCACGGAGCAGCAGCAGTTCATCAGAAATTTGTCACTTCGGTGTGGGCGGGACCATTCCGCATAAAAAACTCCGCCCATCCCATCCCAGTTGCTGAGAGCTCTCTGTTTACACGCTACTGGCATATTGGAGATATGATTAGAATACATAGAAATGCGATTTTGAGCTTAATTTTCCTCATATATAGTCTCCATCGTCAGAAAACTGGCAAAAAAAATTTTGAAAACAGCTTTAAATGCGTCATTTTATTTTGACAGAAATCAACAGATTAATTAAAAAAAAACGAATTTTCATGGGCCTAAAAGTGTCTGAAAAAGCCTCCGTTTGCCCTTCGGCTGCCCTGCCAGAACAGTGGACTTCTCAAAGTATCTCTAATTGGATTGGACGCCGAATAAAGTTGAGATAGTTATTTTTGTTGTGGATATTCGAGAAGTGGACTGTGGGGGAAAAAAAAAAAAGGATGTTTATGGCTTCTAAAGAAACATTTGGCAGCCAACGGTCATTAAGAGGAGTCCCGCCAAGTGAAAAGTTGCACTCTTTACCAAAATACACACAAAAATCAAGACATAAATACTCAGGGGGGGATGCTGCACGCTTGCCTGAGCTAACTCAAGCCCTCCATCATAATTTCATTAATTGCTCTGAAGTCTATGATACAGAGAGCGACTGTGAAGCAAGCAAACATATTTCCCTGGCCAAATGTGCGGAGAAAAACCATTTTATTGAGAATATATCAGTTCACTCTGTATATTCTAATTTATTCTGTTAATGTATGCAAGTTAAAAAAAAAAAAAACACTGGTAATTTAGCAAATTCGGAATATTATAAAACCATTTCAAAGTTATTAAAATATATATATACATCCATATTGAGAAATCAAACAGTGTCATGGTGTTGGAAACATGGACGATTAGTGTCAAAATGAGTCTCAGAGCTCCACCGACAGACATTAATCAGGTGTGGTGCCATTCGTCTGCTCGCTAATTAATCTTAGACTGGATCTGAATAATGCCGCGGTATTGATGGAGGCAGATGCTGGCTTTAAAACTTTATTCTTCAAAAAAGGCTGTCGGGATTTGTTGCATGATGGGAAAAAACTGATTTACTTACTTTTAAGGAGTTTAAAGTTTCTGCACGTAATAGTTTTGTGGAGTTTTACTGCTAATTCATTAGTATTAATATTGTTCTGGCAATTTTTGTTTCTAACCGCGCCTTTGAGCAAACGATGACATCATAGCGTCAAAAAACGTCAAATAAATAAATGGGGCTAAAACCTCTTATGAGGCTACAGATTCGTTCAAAATCCACAAAAAACGTATATGGGGGAAATTCAAAGACTATTCTAAAATTATTATGGGATGGCCACAGGACCGATGGCGTCGCAATTTTTTTGTTTGTTTTTTTTACATTTTGGCAAAACATAAAAGAAAAAAAAAAAACATTTTTTCGAGAAATGTTTACAAAATTTCACTTACGCCACAAGGTTACGTCTACAACTAGAACCAACGTTTAAATGACCTTTGACCTCAGGAAGAGGCCACAGTCTTGAATTTTCCTCACAAATTTAAACCCCTCCCAAAGATTGCGAACTTTCGACTCCTGACTCCACGAGCATCATTGGTAACCTCATTGCGAAAAAAATGTTTGATTTTTGGAACTGTAGATTTTGAATAGCAGTTGTGAAAGTGGCAATCTCCTGTAGCTCGCATGTATGGATGAATTGATATGAAACACATTAGGAATGTGGGCGTGGTTAACAGAAAACCTCCGTTGCTAAGGAAATCCAAAAATGTACTTTTGCCGATTCTTCTAAAAAGTACGTAAATCTGTCCGTCAGCACCAGAGGAACAAAACATAAAATGGTTGCTATGGAGATAGTTGAAAAAATACCTCAGTTGCTAAGGAAATCCAGATGTTTGCTTTTGTCAATCCTTCTCAAAATTATGTAAATCTGTTCATCAGCATCAGGGGAACAAAACATATAATGGTTGCTATGGAGAAAAAATAAAACATCCGTTGCTAAGGAAATCAAAAAATTTACTTTTGCCAATCCTACTAAAAATTACGTAAATCCGTTCGTAAGCAACAGGGGACCAAATCATAAAATGGTTGCTATGGACATATAAAAAAACATCTCTTTTTAAGGAAATCTAAAAATTAACTTCTGCGGATCCTTGTAAAACGTACGTAAATCTGCTGTCACCACCAGGGGACATAAACGTTTCTATTGGGAAACCAAATAGACTGTTGCTATGGAAATCCCAAAAATTACTTTTGCCAATCCTTCTGAAACTTACGTAAATCTGTTCATCAGCACAAGGGAACATAAACATAAAATGCTTGCTATGGAGATAGCAAAAAACTGTTGCTAAGGAAATCTAAAAATTTACTTTTGCTGATACTTCAGAAACTTACGAAAATCTGTTTGTCACCACTGGGGGACCAAAACATAAAATAGTTGCTATGGAGACAAAATAAA
>NC_050513.1:18168982-18171625 GCF_002922805.2 Oryzias melastigma | reverse complement strand
AGATAGTCAAAAAAATACCTCGGTTGCTAAGGAAATCCAGATGTTTACTTTTGTCAGTCCTTCTAAAAATTACGTAAATCTGTTCATCAGGACCAGGGGAGCAAAACATAAAATGGTTGCTATGGAGAAAAAATAAAACATCCGTTGCTAAGGAAATCAAAAAATTTACTTTTGCCAATCCTACTAAAAATTACGTAAATCCGTTCGTAAGCAACAGGGGACCAAATCATAAAATGGTTGCTATGGACAAAAAAACATCTCTTTTTAAGGAAATCTAAAAATTAACTTCTGCGGATCCTTGTAAAACGTACGTTAATCTGCTGTCACCACCAGGGGACCAAAACGTTTCTATTGGCAAACCAAAAAGACTGTTGCTATGGAAATCCAAAAATTTACTTTTGCCAATCCTTCTAAAACTTACGTAAATCTGTTCATCAGCACAAGGGAACCTAAACGTAAAATGCTTGCTATGGAGATAGCAAAAATCTGTTGCAACGGCAGAAGTGGGAGGAGTTGATGAGATTTTAAAGTAGACTGTAATAAGTTGCTTATTTCTCAATAGAATGCTTAGGACTCAGAAAATAGCATAAAAAAGAAATAATTTGCATTAGAAATGATACTACCGGAAACCATAACTCTAAAAATATCAGCTTTAATATCAAACATACGTAAATTGTCCAAAATTTGCCAACAAATCCGAACCTTTTCGATGATCTTCTGTGGCTGAAACCTGCACTTGATTGGGTTTGTGTCTCAACTTGGGCGACTTGCTGTAGAATTAAGGAATTCAGTCTTTCAAGAAAAGAAAAAAAAGCCTTTCCCCGCCATGTGACTTGGGCTCTTGGTAATGCACCGACTTTACCGTGATATATGCCGCAAGATCACACAACCAAGAGCAGAAAAACAACTTTTGAAGACCCTTCAAAACCGAGATACAAGCCCCAACAGTGGCTCATTGTGCCCGTCCAATTTGCTTTGTTCCAACTTACCTGCCATCACAAGGGGAGCCACTGGGGGCCACGTTGGGGCCATCTCTGCTCCCATTTTTTTTCTACCATCGCCTTTTAAGTCCTGCATGGCCTTGATGTTTGCCTTGTGCCCTGCATGCAAAGCTATCATTATGCATCCCTCTTGACAATCGCGAGCCTCATCTTTGTTACATCTGCAGCTCTCAGCCTTGGGCTATGACACCACTGTACAGTTGATCTGCTCTCGTTTACATATGTGTCTCCCTTCCTCCATTTTTTTCTTTTCCCTTCACTCAAACCGAGCGTTGCGTTTGAGTCTGGCCCGGACGCGCAGACGTCTCTCTTCCACCACCGCGTGACACCTCGACGGCTTTCATCTTCCTGGGCTGGAACGTGAGGACAAACACTCAGGTTGGTTTGATGGCGTCGAGGTTTGTCGCACGCCGGCTCCTTAAAAGGCGTTCTGGGGCAACAGCAGGAGCTCTGACGGACAGGATTCAACACGCAACCCAAACGTGTTTGTTTCAGCACATGTCGAATCAGATCAGAGACGATGAGTTCATACCTTTTAATACTGGTGGTCGTAGAGCTAGTGGTGAAAACACACGATAGAGACATATTTGTGCAAGCAGATAGTTGTAAATTGGTTATTTCTGTTTTGGTCTATTAACTGTAATCAACCGCATCGACTGAAACGTATTTACTTCAGCATGTGGAATCAGATCAGAGGCAATAAGTTAACACTGGAGGTCATAGACCTACTGGTCATGGCTTAAGATAAAGACATTTTTGTGCATAGAGATAGTCAGATCTATTGTAAGTGGATCTTTACTTCAGAATAGTCATCATAACCAGTGTCATTAATGCTTCTTGGTCTGTAATTGTCACGTTTTAGGACCCAACAAGAGCGGTTGCCTTGTAGTTGGATGATCTTTGATTCCTAAGTTAAACGGGATAATTTCCTAACGAAATTTGTGTAGGCAACAATCTGCTTCCTCGCATCAGACGGTTCAGGCCTCCATGTTGTTCTATTATTTCTGATAATGGACGCCCCAGATAATAGAAAGATTGGAAGATTTGCTCTAGACCAACTGAGTATGCAAATAGCTTACGTCCCAACAAAATGAAGTCAATTCAGTCGCTATTTTTCTGTGATGTCAGATGTTGGAAATAGACCTCTTTGGTAAGAAGTGATCGTTCTGGGTCATTGTTTTCATGGCAACCATTCTTGCCAATCAGGAGTGAGCTTGTTGGGGGGATGGGCACACTCCTACCACCAGGAGTAGCTACCATAGCGGTATGGTGATCACAGCTAACTATGGATGTTTTTACCTCAAACAGACATTCTGTTTTGTTGTTTTGCGATGTTAGCCCTCTTCTTGTCCAGCCAGAGCTTTAGCTAACCTTAGCATTGCTATCTTTGTACCAGTGGATAAAGCCCCATTTTGGCCATGTGTAATATCATATAAAAAATAATAAAAGCACAAGAAAATTCAAATGATGAGTCTCAAACAAGCTAACTTTGGAAAACAAGTTCACTTGCAGGCTTCCTTTAAATTAGCTTAGCATTTATTTTGATTTATCCATAGGCTGAATATGTATACTAGACCGACTGAAAAGGGCTTACTTCGCAGTGAAAGAAGTCAATTCAGTCGCTTTTTTTTTTTTTTTTTTT
>NC_050513.1:18158891-18168888 GCF_002922805.2 Oryzias melastigma | reverse complement strand
ACACTCCTACCACAAGGAGTAGCTAAGTATGTCTGTTTTTATATCAGACATTTTGTTTTCTTCATTTTACAATGTTAGCCCTCTTCTTATGTAGCGAACCTTAGCACTGCTAACTCTAGGCCAGTAGTTTAAGCTGCTAATATGAACGCCACAAATCTAGGGTTACACCCCCCTTAATAAAAATAAAAACGCAAAATAATTCAAATGATAAGTCTCAAACAAGCTAACGTTGGAAAGCAAGTTTGCTAGCAGGCTTCATTCCCGTTAGCTTAGCGTTTATCTCGATTTACCCATAGACTATATACGTATACTAGACCGTCTGAGTGATGTCACACAAAAAATGGCCTCCTACCCAACAAAATGAAGCCAATTCAGTTGCTATTTCTACGTGATGTCAAATGTTGGAAACGTTCTTCAGTTAGCGGTGATCAGTCTGTTTTCATGGCGACCACTCTGGCCAATCATGAGTGAGCTGGTTGGAGGGCCACACCCCTACCACTAGGAGTAGTTACCACTTTGATAATCATCGGCAGGTATGGCTGTTTTTGTCATTTTGCAATGTTAGCCCTCTTCTCATGTAGCTAATCTTAGTAATGCTAACTCTAGGCTGGTAGATAAACCTATAAATATCTAAGCCACAAAGCTCAGGGATACAAACCCCCTCTGGCTATGTGTTATATCCTTCTTAATAAATATAAAAACACAAAATAATTTAATAAATAAGTCTCAAACAAGCTAACGTTGGGAGGCATGTTTGCTAGCAGGCTACCACTACCAGTGGGTACTTCCTGTTAGGAATGCAACGAGTGGGAGGGGTCACTCACTTCTCATGAACAATGTTTTCAGCACAAAGTTACAACCTTTTTTATTCTGAGCTCTCTAATGATTTCACACGGAGAACCAGAACAGAAACGTTGCTGAAAAGCTTCCTTTTGCGATCCAGCGGCCCAATTACTGTAATACATGACCAGAATCGCTCCACCGGCTGCTTTCGATGACTGATAAACAGACGCAGCGGCTAATAAATATTACATTTATCTAACAAAGCTCTGGTGTACGCTGCAGAGAGTTGCTTCCTCTGTTGTGGAAGTGGCAGGAAGCATCGTGTACTGCTGAGTCAAATCCACTCAATTATACACATCTCCAAAGTCTAAATCTACCCCAGCATGCAGCCATTTACATTTGTATTTCAGCCCAAACTCAAGAGCTGCTAATTAGTTGAGCCAACAGTCTGCCGATGCTTGTTTGACCTCTTCTCCTCTGCTTGACGTCCGTTTTTTCCCCTTGAAATCCTTCAATAAACACACTATTATATGTAAATATGCAGACACAGATTGCAAAAATCAGCCAATCACCCCAAATCTGTGTCTAATCTGTTTCAATTTCTGCTTTTTTTTGCAGCAGAAGATACCCCCCCCTTACTTCCCACCACCCCCCAGCATGAGGATCATAGGGGAACCCCACGCGGCGAGTCAACAGCTCTCTCCTTAGGAGGTGGCGGCTCGCGGCGTTTCACAAGCCCACCACTGAACTCCGGATCATCGTCACGGCGGAGTCTGGGGGCGCCCAAAGGCCCAACTATGGTTCACGCTGAGGGGGGCCGGAAAAGTTGATCAACAGCTTCCCCCAAATACAGAATTCTCATTGTTGAAGCAGTTGTATGCATCTGGCCAGACCAAAAAGACCCTGGAAGTCACTCGATGTTTGAGTTGGGAACATTAAGGGAAATACAGGCTTTGATTCAAAATGGCGGCCCTCATGAAGGTGTTGCTCCATAGCAACCATTTATTTTTTTGAACATACGGGTCAGATACATTTGCGTATACATTTTTAAGTCTCTACCTCAAAGCAAATTTTCAAATTTCCCCTAGAAACCAATTTAATCGATTTACCTTATTGATAGGGTGAATACATTGGAGCCCATTATGTCTGTCAGTGTTTGAATTAGGACGGGTTTTAATCTTGATTTTTAGTATTTTTAGTATTTTTTACTAATTTTAGTATTTCTTTAATTTAGTTTCTTTCCAGTTTCAGTTTTTCTACCGACCTCCCAACGTTTCTGGCATCAGATACAAACTTCCTAACTAACTTCCTAGCTACCATCTGACCAACACAACATTCTGCTGACGTATCTACCAACTTATCTGCTGACCTACCTAGTTACCTGCATCCAGCACAACCCTTTACCCACCTACCAACCAATCTCTCAACCTGCTAACCTCTACCTACGTTTCGGCCAAACTGCTGGTCTACCCACATACCAACCAATGTGCCAACTACCTACCAACCTATCTACCAATCTACTGTCTACCTACCAATCTGCCAACCTACCCACTTGCCTACTTCCTATCTACCTACCTACTAACCTTCCACCTACCTATGTACTCACCTACCAACCTACTACCCACCCACTGACCTGCCATCTACCAAACTTCCAACTTACTTTCTAGCCACCTGCCTCTGACCTGCCAATTAGTATCTACCAACCTACAGATCTACCATCTAACTACCAACCTGCCAAACTATTTATAAACTACCAATTTATTATCTACCCATCAATGTGCCAACTACCTTTCTACCTACCAACCAAACCACATACTAACCTACCAATCCACCGATCTGCCAAGTCACCTATCTTACACCTTTAAGTTTCATTATGTTGTCCATAAAAAAAATAAATACTTTCTGTCAAATTCTACCAACTTAACTATATTACCTATCTAAGGACCTGCAAATCTACCTACGGTAAATGGTGTATACTTGCATATCTACCAATCCAGTATCTACCTGACAACCTGACTACCAATTAGCTACTTATCTACTGATCTACTATAAACTTACCGACATGCAAACTTCCTCACTACCTACAGTACCTACCCACAAACATGCCAACCACCGATCTATGTACCTACCAATCTATGAACCTGTTAAACAACCTCCCAACTACATTATTACTTAGTTACCAATCCTGCTGACCTACCTACATACACACCTACTACCATATACCTTTAAATTGCGTTATAGTTTTGCACAACAAAAATAACTACATTACCAATTTTCCAACCTATCTACTTACCTAAGTAAATATCAACCCTCCTGACATTAGATACAAACTATCTACCTACTAACCTGCTATCAACTACATACCACTGACGTGTTGAACTACCTAACTACTTTCCTAACTACCAACCAGCCCATCGACCTACCGACCTGCTGTCTACATACCGACCTGCCAGCTACCTGTCTAACTGCCTATCTACCTGTTGGCCGATCTAGATACATAGCAACCAACCAATTTGGCAAACTACCCACCATCTGACATGTCAACCGACTACATTTCAACCTTTAAATTAGATTATACTATGTATTAAGACAACAATGTTAACCAACTATACTTTAGACCGACCTGCCAGTCTCCATGTCTTAGTACCAATCTGTCTTCCTGGCACCAGATACAAACTCTTCCTGTCTACTGACCTGCTACCAACTACCTACCAACCAACCCATCCATGGGTTATATTATAGGTTTAACCCATACGGTTAAGATCTGATACTTAAACAATTTTTGGTGGTGAATCTCTTTGGTATCCTATAAAGATCGGTGCGACGTAACAGTTAAATCCAGCAGTGACATCGTACGTCTTAGACTCAGAGAATTATATTTATTTGACCTCCTTTAACTGAGAATCCCTTTTTAGGTGGAAAGTAGGCTGACAGATGCTTAGAAAAAAAGGTTTTATTCAACAACAGCAGGACGGGACAGACATGAAGCGTGCCGCGTCACCAGGAGACTGCGGTTGTGTTGGGCGTCCAACTCCGCGCACAAACCGAAAAGGACGTTTCCACCAACACCCGGGAACCTGCATTGTCTTTCCTCGCCGCATTCAGGCGAAGACAGAGACGGCGTCCCCCGCCGGAGAGCGTCCAACTCCACCCCGGCCGCGCTATCTCCACGTCCAACGTCTATTTCAAGACCCCCGGCTTGGGGGGGTTAATTAATAATGAATGCATCCTGTCCGATTTAATTAATTAGGTCAGGAAAGTTTGGGAGGGAAAGGTACGGTCCAGGCCACGTGGTCTGGTGTCTCGGCGGGCAGCCGCTTTCATGTGGCGGGCGAAAAAGTTGAGCTTCGAACAGAGAGATGGCGAGGGGCCGACGCCAGGCGCGCCAGCGCGGGGACGGAGGGCCAGGGCTGCAGACAAAGATAATAACGGCGAGAAGTGGCGGCTTCAGAAGCAAAAAAAGAGAGGCGAAACACCAGGGAGATATCGAGCGTAGACCTTCATGAGGAGGAAGAGAACCACGGAGAGAGCTGTCAGTCTGTTTGTTTGGACGCAGGAATAATTATTCCTTTTTAATTACAGTTTGGAGAAAGGGGCGC
Organism: Oryzias melastigma; assembly: GCF_002922805.2. Taxonomy (NCBI): domain Eukaryota; kingdom Metazoa; phylum Chordata; class Actinopteri; order Beloniformes; family Adrianichthyidae; genus Oryzias; species Oryzias melastigma. The sequence goes on along the minus strand of NC_050513.1, from coordinate 18,164,506 downwards.
CCGGGCTCCAGGCGGCGGCCGACCAATGTTATCACCTTTCACACGCCGCCGAGCCAAAGAATAAACGACTTTGATCCGACGGCGGGCGCACTTTGGCCAACTTGGGTGGCGCTCCGCAGTTTAAGCAGGAGCTGTAACAAGGGAAGAGGGGGGGGGTTTCAGAGGAAGAGGAGAGATGAAGGTGACAGCTTTTGGAGGTTAACCTCGATTTGAAGTCCCGGCGGGGGCCGAGGGGCGTCCCGCGAGGGCAGCAGGCGTCTCTGATCTTTCACATCTAGCTCACAGATACCCCCGCCAATAATATCTCTTCTGGCGGACCTGAAAGCGCACTTCAAACGCTTCCCTCCCCTTCTACTTCACTTCTCGAACTCCTGACGGAAACAATGCGCCGCCGCCGCGCCGCCGATACGTATTTTTAGCCGGTAAAGTGGAAGTTCATTTGAATGGCAAATTTTCAGGAGGGGGAAGATTGGCAGCCGGCGGCTCCCCTGATTCAAATGATGCCAACCTGCTCAGTGGAGGCGATCCAGATGGAGTTTCAGATGGAGAACTGTAAATCTGCCTGATTGGGAGAGGGCGCGAGGGTTTGAGGGAGTCCAGCTGTGACGCAGCACCTGAAAACATCCAGATTCCTGACGGAGGATGGGCGGAGAAATACGGCAAGCCATTAAGGTCATTTTTATACGGCGACTAGTAAACTGACGTCCTGACAAACGTCCATTAATGTTGTTATATTTTCGTTTATATCATTTTTGTGTCCTTCAAATTAATTTCCATAGATTATGGCGATAAACAATACTTAAAGTTAAAAGTTAAAATAATTAATTTATTAATAAAGATGCGTATATGCTAGTGAGTTGTATGTTCATCAAGTGGGCGGGGCTTTTTTTAACGAGCTAAAACAGACCAATGAAATCACTGTTTAATATTGTATGTACTTATGTGTCAGATTTTTGTGTTTGAAAATGAAAATATTTCAATTTTTATTTTCGTTTTTTAAGAAAAAGAAAAAAAAAACTTAGCAATGAATGGTTAGCATTAGCAAAAAATAGCATTTCTCATATCACCATGTGTTTTCATTTTAGTTGAAATAATAAAATAGATGTACACAAAGAGTTTAAGTCAATAGTTTTGTAACCTGCATTACATTGTTAAAAATATGTTTATTAGGTGGGCGGGGCTTTATTTTAGCTAGCTAAAGTAGTCCACTAATGTCAATATTTAATAATCCTAGTTATGTTATGGATTTTTGTTTTGTCCAAACTTTATTCATTGTTTCAATTTTTAATGTTGTTTTTTTTTTTAAATATCGATTAGCAAAAAAAAAAAAACATGATTAACCCAAATCCCCCACAAAGTCAAATTTTCATAGAAATTACTGGGAAAAAAAATAAATAAAGAGGTGTTTGTGTCCCTTCATACATTGAACGAATCCATACTGTCCAACGTTCATGAACACAATCTCGTCACATGTTGACGTTTGGTGAATGACCCCAATGCGGCACTTTTTGATGTTCTGGATCTGCCCGATTCGTTGTTTTTTTATGTGATTTTGGTAAAATCAAGGGTACGCAACCCTCGGTACCAGACATGGATTGGTCCTCGAGATGCGTCCAGTACTGGTACCCAAACCCGGAACCCTAACCTGGCACGGGGCGCACTACTGGACGTGGTACCACCTGTGATACCGGGCCCGATCTAGTACCAGATGCGGTATGGACGCAAACCAGGCCCAGATGCGGTCCCGGAATGGTCCTCGGGACGTGTCCACTACCCAAACTCGGTATCAGTACACTAACCCAGTACCAGACGCACTATGAGACCCGGTAGCAGATTCGGCACCAGACCCAAAATAGTGCCAGATTCGGTACCGGACCCGAACGGGTACCAGGCGCAATCCAGGTCCAGATGCGGTAAAGAAACCAAACTGGTCCTCAGGACTTGAACTGGTACCAGATGCAGTACCAGACGCTGTACCGGTAGTATGCGGGACTAGACCAGAATAATACCCGAACCGTTACCTGATGCAGTACCGGGCGCGAACCGGTCTTCGGGACTCGTCCAGTACCTGTACCAACACCCGGTACCAGTACACTAACTTGTCACTGGACGCACTACTCGGCGTGGTACCAGAGATGGAACTGGGCACAAACCGGTACCAGACGCGAAATCAGGCAAAATCTGCGGTACTGAACGTGAACTGGTCCTCGGGATGCATCCAGTACCGGTAGCCAAACCCGGTACCAGTATCCTAACCCGTCACCGGACGCACTACTGGACATGGTACCAGACCCAAACAAGTACCAGACTCGAACCATTACCAGAGGTGGTACTGGATGGGAACCGGTATGGGGTTAGGGTACTGTTACTGGGTTAGGGTACTGGTGCACTACGGATCCTGGTACTGGATCGGTTCCGGTTCCTGACCCAAAAGTTTGCGGCCCCTAATTCTGGCGAGCCAGGTCGTGAAAAAACGACGAGGTGGGTACACTAAAACCGTCATTTCTTGACGCGGAGGGGTCCTTAATGCCAATATGTGACGAGTAAGGGGTGAGAGGGTGTTGGACTCACAAAACAATGAATATTGAGGAGCAAAAATAGTTTTTTTTGGTAATTTATTGGTTGCAGTGAATGGAGCCTAAGGGTCTACCACGGTGTAGGTGCACGGGACTTAAGCTTATGTTGGGATCTGAAGGGAAGTGTCGCATCTATTCCATATATCAACATTTTGGAGTTTTAGCTCCACGTTTCCATCAAAACCTGAACTGCATCAACCGTGTGTGTGCGGGACGCGGCAGGAATCCAGCCGGCAGATATCCTGACAGGAAGTGGAGCGGCGACTCTGCGGTTGAGTATCAATGGTAGGGCGAGGGGCGGGGGGGTGCCTGGGAAAGCTGTCCCCCGTGTTTACCGCCGCGCCAAAATACACGGAAACCCCAAAGGTAAGCAGAGCACGCAGAGTCCAGGAGAAGACGAGGTCCGGCCCGCAGGACAAACCCTACTTTACGCTTTTTATTTTGTCTTATAATCTGATAAAAGTCGTGTTTTTTTCCCATCGAAATACCCCGCGCTCATACAATGCGTCGATACTCATCAGCACTTTGTGAAAACGAGGCCTTTTGTGAATAAATTTAAACAAGAAGCAGGAAACTGAATGAATAAATCCAGTATGGAGGGTTAAAAATAAGCAGGAAGAAGGTTTTCCGGCGCGGTGGCACGAAACGCCGTCGACACGTTTAACCTTTAACTTTGCTGGGAATTCCTCCGACCCGAACCTGCTCGCCGGCTTTTTTAATTCCAGCAGACCTTTTCCACCGTCCTTTCAAAGTAAAAGGATGTAATCCGTCTCCCTGCAGAGAGAGAAGGAGGGAAGCACCGCGTCCAATTCTTCTCAGAAGACGGTGTGACCTTAGCCACGCTCCGATTCAAGCCTTCTTACCTCCACAGTTCAACTGCTCGGCTCGTCTCCATGCATGAATCCCAGGTTAAACGCTTCCCTTTCAAGGCGGCGCTCTCCCCGCCGACGGGAATATAATTATGTTTTACAAGTCGACTCTTATCTGCAGCCTCCTCCATTTCCCCGCCGACTCCTCGTGTATTTGGAGGGCTTTTCACAAGTACTTTACGGTGTGTCAGGTTGCTGCTCCGCCGTGGAAATGCACCATTGTGGCGCTCAAAAGGTCTCCGCTCGCCATATCGGGGAGCTGGGAAAAAAAAGGAAAAAAAGGGTGTAAATAGACTTTAAGAAGCAATTCCTTTTTTTGTATCCAAGTTCAACAAACTGTGTGAAAAGGGCTAAAGTAGATAAAGCGTTCAAACCTACGAGTACAAGAAAAGTATCAAACACAACAAAGATTAGCAAAAAAAAGACGGAAAATGTAACTCTTGATTCGACCAATTATTCTGAAACAGTATATATATATATATATATATATATATATATATATATATATATATATATATATATGGAACACAACATTTGCATGTGATACGTCAACAAAAATGAGACTTGGGACTTGAAATCAAGTCAAGACTCACCTGACTTGAACTTTTTCCTAATACTTTTCATCCACAAATTGACTTGGACCTCTTCTAGGACTTGGGGCCATCGACTGAAGGTCACACTCTAGTATTCTGCTTTCTTTGCACTAAAAGCTTTGACTTGATGGGATGATTTGACTTAATTTTTGTTCATTTTTTTTACGTTTCTAAGTTTTTAAGTAGCCAAAGGATTTTTTTTTTAGGTAATCCCTATACTAAGTAACCAATACTCTCTCAAATCAAATCAAATCAAATCAATCTTTATTTATATAGCACTTTTCATATAAAAGTATAACACAAAGTGCTTTACAACAAAAGCAAAACAGTATAAATAATGTAAAAACAGGCACAAAAATTAAAATTAAAGCCCCCTTCCCCAGACCAGCCCACAATTCACCCATCCCTTTCTCCCCACCCACTCCCAAACTTATAGAAATAGACAATAGGAAAACAGGCTGAGCACTTAAATTGGGTGTTCGAAACTAGCAGTTGGGACCTCCCTCTCAATGAACAGTTGCAAAGCCAGCCAAACGCAGCATCCCAGACAGGGTCCCGCCTCACCGCGACGAGGCGGTGATGCAGGTCCCCATCCAGAGCTGCAACGGCTGAACCACAGCTGACTCAGAGTGAGAGAGGTCCCAAATGAGGAAGCACTGGATATAAAATTAAGAATGAATAAAATTTTCCAAATGAGAATAAAAAATGAATAAATAAATGGTAAAATAATAAAAATAATCAGGAATAAATAGTAAAAGAATAAAAACAATGAAATTAAGATAAATTATTAACAAATTAGTGTAAATTCACAAAAACATGATAAAATAGAAAAAACAAATAAAATAGATAAAAAATAAATAAAAGTTGCAAAATTAGCTAAAAGCCAGGCTAAAAAGATGGGTCTTGAGCCTTTTCCTAAAAGCATCTATGCTCTCTGCGGCTCTCAGGTCCTCTGGCAGATCATTCCATAAACAAGGTCCATAATACTGAAAAGATGCCTCTCCATAAGTTTTGGTTTTCACTGTTGGAATGACTAGCAGACCAGTGCCAGAGGATCTCAGGGTCCGCGAGGGTTCATATTTGACTAAAAGATCAGATAAATAAGAAGGGGCAAGACCATTAAGACATTTAAAAACCATTAAAAGTATCTTAAAATCAATCCTGAAGCTTATGGGGAGCCAATGCAGAGATTTTAAAATCGGGGTGATATGAGCCCGTCGCCTGGTCCTGGTGAGAACTCTTGCAGCAGAATTCTGTAAAAGCTGAAGGTTCTTAATGTTTGTTTTTGGAAGACCAGCGAGCAGAGCGTTACAATAATCAATTCTACTTGTTATAAAAGCATGCATCAGCATCTCCATATTCTCCAACTGGAAGAATAAAACAAGACTCCATAAGGGCGAACATTCAAAATGACATCCACAAATAATGAATAACTGTTTTAAGAGTGAAAAGAAAACAATTAGGGGTGTTTGAAAATAATTAAAATTGTATTTTTGTCTTTTATTCTGAAAATATCTAAAATAGGTGGTCAGAACCACTAAAATTATTTTAAAAAGAATCAAGAGAAAACTGCAAGT
>NC_050513.1:18158335-18158655 GCF_002922805.2 Oryzias melastigma | reverse complement strand
ATATCTAAATTAGGTGGGCGGAGCCAACAAAATACATTTTCAAACAGTTAAAAGAGAACAACTTTTAAAACAAACAAACATGCATTTTATTTTGAAAGTATCTAAACTAGGTAAGAGGAGCCACTAAACTGATTTTTGCAAGCTAAAAAAAACCCCACTGGATTTTAACATATGTATATATAAAATATATATATAGGTAGGCGGAGCCACCAACATACATTTTCGGTTAAAAGAAAACAACTGAGCGTGTTGAAAAAAATTAAAGGATGTTTTTTTTGTTTTTTGTTTTTAATTTACTATTCCGAAAATATCTTAATTAC
>NC_050513.1:18153548-18158129 GCF_002922805.2 Oryzias melastigma | reverse complement strand
GCGGAGCCAAAGGAAAACTTAAATGTATTTTTGTCTTTTATTCAGAAAATATCTAAAGCGTTTTTCTTTTGTCCCAAAAAAACAGGACCAGACCTGACCGAGACAATCATCTGATACGGCTGGTTGGTCTCAAAGAACCAAAAAAAAAAGGATGTTGCTAATTGCTGCATTGTTTTATTGGTTTTATTTTATCAACAAAACAGAGTTTGGATTCATTCTAATGCTCTCGAGGGTTTGATGTTCAGTGTTTGAACCCCAGAACGTCCAAACTGGAGCGTCTGAGTGATAGAAGTGTCAGAAACGCTCCGTCTTCGTTTCGTCTCCGTCTAGGTACGCCCCTGTGACACGTCTGATATTCATTTTCGGGACATCCGAGAACGCTCCGCTGCCCTCAAATTGCTCCAGTCCTGCTCCCAGTGGCCGGTGGTGGATGGGCTGGGCGGCCCCCGGGCGGGTTATACTGGCCGGGCGTTTGATTGAAACCCATCCAGACTGTGTGTGACAGTTAATGTGATGGATACTCCAGTGGCTCACTTCTTGATTTGTGACACAAATAGAGTGTGGATCCAAGACATTCAAGCAACTTTTTGGGCCCTGAAAACAGCAAAAAGGGATGCAAAATAACCCGGAACGCCACCAACGAGTCTCTGAGAAACAAAGGGGGTGATGACAATTATGGCAGTTATGCCGGGAGGGAAGACGACAGGTGTCTTCAGGTAGAGAAATCTCCACTGGAAGCTTTATCAGCTTGACTTTGTCTAATCAGCTCCCATTGTTAACACTGTTGTACTCCTCATTAGCCGCCATTGTTAACAAGCACGTTTAATTATGCTCCTTACAGGACTCTTGGCAGAGCTCAAAACAAAATAATATGGAACCCCCCCCACTACACCCCCGCGACAACCCATCTTGTTAGGAAGGCAGGGCAGAGGCGCGAGACAGCCTGAAACGCAAGAAAACAAAACCCAAACCAAAGCCGAGAAACAGCGAAAAACAAAGACGAGGGGAATCAAAGAGACCAAAATAGTCGGCGTGAAGCACCAAAACAAACAGTCTTTGTGAAGGGAAATACCTGCCGGCGCGCGTTGCCGCCGGTTCCCCGGGGAGCGGCTCTCCTGGGTGTCTTCTCCTGGAACGTGACAGCACAAGGAGGCAGAACAAGCAGCGCCGGGAGTCTCAGAGCAAATTCTACCTCGCTTGTTGCATAATCCGTTCAAAAGAAGGTGAAGGAAACCATCAAACAAGGTAAATGTTTGTTTGTGCGCCGCTTTCTTCTAATAAAGCTTTCATTTTTGAATCAAACTAGTGCTTGTTTTTCACACTCTAGCAAGTTCTTCATCTTAAGGTTTGTCCCACACGGGTATTGCAGATGGTAAACGGCGTATACTTGTTTAGCACCTTTCTACCTTCCTCGAAGTCACAGTCACAGACCCATTCACACACCAATGGTGGCTGCCGAACACCGGCGCCAACCTTCCACCAGAGGCAATGTGGGGTTTGGTGTCTTTCCCTGCAATCTTTCAATCAGAGGTCAACCACCGTACCTCTGCACCACGCCACAGATGTTTGAGTTGTCCGTGTCCATGGAGGGTCAAAGAGAGGAGCAATTCCCTTGAGGCTTGTTGAAAAAGTTACACACCATTGTTGTGTATGGTGGGTGTATCATGAGGTATCCCTGGGCAGGAGTGTCCAGTCCTCGAGGGCCGACCTCCTGCTGGTTTTCAAGAAACCCCGTCTTATCTGCTGCTGATTACCTGGATCAGGTGTTTGCCCATCAAGGAGCTCCAATGGTTGGAAAACATGGAAGACACCGGCCCTTGAGGACTGACTGACACCCATGCCCTAGAGCTAAACCAAGTCGGACACACGTCGGACCTACAGTCGTACAGTCGTACGGTGACCGTATGCCCAGTCCACTCAAAAGTATTGGTCACATAGGTAGGACAAGCACCATGCGGAGTCTCAAAGCAAATTCTATCTCAGTTGTTGCCAAAACGATCGCCGACGAGTAAATTTGGCCAATTTTCTTCGTCTTAAGGTTTGACCTGTTTGGGTATTGGGCATGTTTGGGTTTTCCAGATCCATGGAGTGTCGTAGAGAGTAGCACACAGATCAAGATCCATCTTTAGGAACATCTTACACTCCTTTGAGTCTAGTTTAAAATGTAACGTTAAGCATCCCTAAGGCTAATGTCCATTAAATGGACTTATGACGAACAGTTGATGGTGTTGTTCGGTGCTCTATTGCCACACTGTAGTCGCTATGTCCTTGTAATGTATGAATTTGGCCAAAGTCATTCATCTTAAGGCATAGTCACGTGTATTTGTATGAGTATTGTGGGTTTTTAGGTGGTCCTGGCACATACAAAGTGCCCGGTTCAAGGCACATCGTACAGTGCATCTTCCCTTGAGACTCATTCAAATGTGATGTACGTACATAAGTGTATAGTGAAGAGGAATGTAAGTTTACCATCAGCCAACTAAAAATGATTTAATCCCTCAGGGGGAAGACAACTTTATCAGGTAAGTGAAGCATTTCCTTTTGTTGGTGAGACCACAGCACAGCGTCATTTTCCCAGAAAAGAAGGGAGGATGACATGAAGAAGGCCTGGGGAGGGTGTGGGCCGGGTTCGGTGTTTTCCACATCAACTGCAGCTGGTCTATAAAAAGGTACAAAAGAGGATGCTTTTACTTTGAAGCTGCTCATGTGAGACTCTTCTTAACTCGTGCTGATGAGAAGAGGCAGTAAAGGAGCTTTTTATGAGCCAAACCCTCTGAATCATGATCAAAGGCCAACTTTGAATTGTTTTATTTATAATCGTTATCCAATTAAATAATGAGTTTGAGCAAAACTACCTTAAACCATGAAATCTTCAGTCTGTGGTGTTATTGAATTATATTTAAATCCATGGTTTCTGACAATGTTGCGGCATATGTGCTGTTAGAACTCATTATTTTACAACCATAAGGTTAACGTTAGCACCATTACAGTAGCGATGGATGCTTCTTGCTCACAAATTTTATGCTAACACGTAGCATGAATTCTGCCTCTATATTTTTACGTACGTCAGTCGTTGAAAGTTTATTTTACTATGACAGCTTAGGGAATGCAGTTTTATCGCGATGCAAGATTCGCTCAAAACTACAAAGTTTGTACGAGTAAACGCCAAACACAAGCTAGCCTGTATTTGTCTGATCCTATTGCTAGGATGCTAACTGTGTTAGCCTAGCAACAAAAAAACACCAGTATTGATAAAAAAAAATTCCTTTGCCGCCTTTCTAATAAATTTTTGGGGTTGTCATGAAGCCAGATGAAATTAAAGACGGTCGTTTGTGGCATTTTTTTGTTGCTAGTTTCTTAACTATGTTAGCCTAGTGACGACAAAAGTAACAGTAAATCTGGTCGTTTGTTGGTGTTTTCTTGCTAGCAAACTAACTATGTTAGGCAAGTGATGGAAAACACTCATAATAACTTAAGCTTAACAACATTTTTTTTTAGATTTCATGAAGCCACATTCAACTAAAGATAGCAGTTTGTGACATATTTCCAATTAGCATGCTAACTATATTAGCTTAGCGTAGAAAAATGCTAATAATATTTGAGAATTGGTTTTGGCAAGCTTACCGACAAATTCTTTTGTTGCCATAAAGCCATTTGATAATAGAAGTGTTTGTTTGTGAGTGTTTTATTGTTGTTTGTGACAGTTTTCTTGTTAGCATGCTAGCTATGTTAGCCTAAAGACACAAAACTCTAGTTCTCGTAGATAATTTATGTTTGCAGGGTTTCAGACATTTTTGTTTTTTTAGTTGTCATGGAGCAACATACAATTACAGCTGGTCATTTTAGACAGTTTTAATGCTAGCATGCTAACTATGTTAGCCTAGTGACAGAAAAAAATTGTAATATTTGAAAACTGACCTTGGCAAGCTTAACTCATGAATTTGCGAGCCATGAAGCCACTTATCATTACAGTCATTTATGTGCAACAGTTTTTGTGCTAGACGTTAGCATAGCAAAAAAGGAGACACTAGTAATTTTTAAAAATTGACTTTAGCAGACATACTGACAACGTTTTTTAGTTTTCATAAAGCTACATATGATTAAAGTGAGACATTTCTGACGTTTTAGTGCTAGCATGCTAAATATGTTATCTTAGTGACTTAAAACACCACAAATATTTGAAAATTATCTTTAGCAAGCTACCACTTTTTTTGTTTGTCACGAAGCCACATACGATTGATGTTGTTAGAGTTTTTTGTGACAGTTTTCTTGTTAGCATGCTAGCTATGTTAGCCTAAAGACACAAAACTCTAGTTCTCTTTGATAATTGATGTTTGCAGGGTTTCAGACATTTTTGTTTTTTTAGTTGTCATGGAGCAACATACAATTATAGCTGGTCATTTCTGATAGTTTTAATGCTAGCATGCTAACTATGTTAGCCTAGCGACAGAAAAAAATAGCAATATTTGAAAAGTGACCTTGGCAAACTTACTGATAAATTTAATTGGCGTCATGAAGCCACAGACGATTAAATTTAATTGTTTGTGTCTGATTTAATGCTAACAATGTTAGTTAAGTTAG
>NC_050513.1:18147732-18152914 GCF_002922805.2 Oryzias melastigma | reverse complement strand
TACTTTTCTTTCCCACACACACACTTTCTTCTGGCAAGTGAAACAGGCAGGAAACGGGACAGGAAATGATATAATAGCTGGAGACGGGAGGGCTTATCCCATGGCCTGCTGCTCCTCGCGTGACCCCTGAGACTGAGAGCCGGTGGGAGGGAGAGGAGGAGCAGCTGGCCCGACTGGTGTTGGAGTTTCGCCTCCAAACTGAAGCGTTCTAAGGTCATTTCATGAGTTTATTCGCCTGTTTAAGTATGACCAGAAGAGTTCTTTAAAGTCTTCATTATTAGGTGAAGGATTTTCCACTCCAACACGGTCAAGCTAAACACAATTTTTTGCCGTATTTGTGGAATAATGGCTCACTTGTGACTTAAAGCAATGTGATTACAAGCATGCAACGTTGACGTAATGCATCGAGATTAGCGCATGCTAAAAGAGTCTATGGGTGCATGCTGGGACTTTTTCTTACACCCTAAAAATATCCTGCAGGAAACAAGCAAAACACTGTGTTTGCTCTGCTTCAAAGCGCTCCTGGATTTCACTCTCGTCACGGCAATAAGGGCTGGGATTAAGCCAACAAGTGTTTAAAACATTCCCATCCCCTGGTGGAAGTTTACATTCTTTGTAATTCTTCACAAATATGACATGGAACTTCACATCTGGATTACAAGACAGAAGCGCCCCTAAATAATTAGCTGCAGCTTTGCTTGTTTTGTTTTTTGGTTGTCATGAAGCCTTAGATCAAAGATGGTCGTTTGGGACAGTTTCCGTGCTAGCATGCTAACTATGCTTTGGCAAGCTTAACATTTTTTTTTTGTTGGTCATGAAGCCACTTATGATTGAAGTCAGTCGTTTCTTAGTGTTTTTGTGCTAGCATGCTAACTCTCTTAGCCTAGCAAGGGAAAAAAAGACAAGCTTAGTCGTTTGTGTGTCTCATGCTAGCATGCAATTTGTGATGCTATGGTCACACGAAGATATCGTCTTAGTGAAACTGGGCTTTAGCTAGCTTTAGCTAGCTTAACAACTGTTTTTTTTATCATCATAAAACGCCTTATGAAACTGTTTTTTGTCACAATTTTAATACTATTGTGCTAATTATGTTAGCTTACCAATGGAAAACACTGGTATTAATAATAAAAATAGCAGACTTTTTTTGTTTTTTATTTAATGAAGCCATTTACAAATAAAGCCAGTCATTTGTGACAGTTTTCATGCTAGCATGCTAACTTTGTTAGCCTAAAGACGGAACAAACAAGTATTATTTGAAAACTGACTCTGACAAGCTTAACAACAAATATTTTAACTGTCACAGAACATACGATTTGTTCAGCTGTTGGACAGGACAAGTTAAAAAGAAAAAAAAAAAAAACATGATTAAAACCAGTCATTTGTGACGGTTTTCATGCTAGCATGCTAAGCATGTTAGCCAAGGAATGGAAAACACTACTAATGTTTAACAAATTAACATAAGATTACCGACATTTTCTGTTTTCATAAAGAAAGATCAAATTAAAACCAGTCATTTGTGAGAATTTTCATGCTAGCATGCTAACTATGTTAGCCCAGTTACGGAAAAACAGAAATAATGTTTAAAAAAACTTACTTTGCCAAGAAAACAAAGCAATGTACCATTAAAACTGGTCATTTCTGACAGTTTTTTAAATTAGCATGCTAACTATGTTAGCCTAGCGATGGAAAAGTCAAGTAATATTTGGAAAAATATATAACGTTGGTAAGAAACCAACCAATATTTTTCAATTATGAGGTTATGTTGACCTCAAATGATTAAAACCAGTCGATTGTGACAGTTGGTTTTAGCTAGCATGCTAATGATGTTAGCCTAGTGACAGAAAACACTAGTAAAACTTGACGGTTAGATTATAAACAGATTTTTAGTTTTCATAAAGAATCATACGACTAAAACAAGTCATTTGTGACGGTTCTCACGCTAGCATGCTAACCATGCTAGCATATCGACAAAAACACTAGTAGTATTTTAAAAATTCACATTAAGATGGTAAAATGTTAAGTTGGTAAGACTTCCAACTTTTTTTTTAGTTTTCATAAAGAAACATACAATTAAAACAAGTAATTTCTAACAGTTTTTGTGCTAGCATGCTAACCACGTTAGCCTAGAGTCACAAAACATTCATAACATTTGAATATTTATGTTTGCAAGCTCACAGAACATTTGTTTTGGTTATTATCCAGCCAGATATGAATAAAACCGGTTGTTCATGTGAAGTTTACGTTCTTTGTAATGCCTCATAAATATTACATGGAACTTTACGTCTGGATGTGGAGGACAGAAGTCGCCCTAAATAATTAGCTGCAGCATTTTTTTTTGTTGTTTTCATTCCGCCTGTTTGGAATCCTTCCTGCAAGATAAACCTCTGAGCCACATACATAGATATATATATGTGAAATGTTTGCCCCCACCCTCATCGCCTCCTCTTCCTCCATCTGTCAAATGTGCACACTGAGGCTTAATTGGGGCCAAATCGTGTCAAAGCCTCTTCTTCTGTTAGTCTGGAGCGTGCAAACAGGAGATCACCACAAGGATTCAAACTTTTACAAACTAATACTTTTTCTTGTTTGGACACTTTATAGTGTTCTCTGCAGTTTTGAACATATAAGTCAAAGTGTTATGCGCTCCGAAAAGACCAGGCGAGAACAGGGTGGAAAACGTGCAGATAGCTGTTATTGGATCGAGTCTGATACTAAACTTACAGCATTTAAGCTCTTTTTGAATAAAAGTCATATAGACGTATATAAAAAAAAATCATGAACATTTAACTCTATGAGTTCATCAATCTACGACTTTGATATTTTGTCTCCTGTGTGACCCGTACGGTCCGGGCTTCACTAATGACAGGAGTGCAGCATTTGGGCAGCGTATGACAGCATATCGTGTACATCATAAATACGTTAACGTTATGTTAACCTTACAAAAACTTACAACAACGGTTATCTTGGCATAAAAAATGCTAATATTTGAAAAGTACTTTGGAAAGCTTACCAACACCAACATATTTGGTTGTCATGAAACCACATACTATTAGAGCCAGTTGGCTATTAATATTAGCATGCTAACTATGTTAGCTTAGCGACAAAAGACACTTGTAATTTTTGAAAAATTGACTTTAGCAGACTTACAAACATTTTTTTTCATAAAGCCACATATGATAAGTCATTTGTGACAGTTTTTGTGCTAGCATGCTAACTATGTTAGACTATCACGAAAAACAACACAAATCTTGGATAAATGTTTTGGCAAGCAACAATTTTTTTTAAGCCACATATGATTAAAGCCAGTAATTTATGACAGTTTGTTAATGTTAGCATGCTAGTTATGTTAGCCTAGGGTCAGATGACACTAATACGTTTTTAAAAGTGACTTGAGAAGACTTATCAACAATGTTTTTTTTAGTTTTCATGAAACCAAACATGACTAAAGCCACCCATTTGTAAAAGATATGGTGCTAGCATGCTAACTATGTTAGCCTAGTGACGAAAACACCACACATATTAAAGTAGTTTTTGGCAAGCTACCAGTTTTTTGTTTGCCATGAATCCACATGCAATTGAAGCCAGTAGTTTGTGACAGTTTTAATGTTAGCATGCTAACTATTTTAGCCTAAAGACAGAAGACTTGGAATTTTTGAAAAGTGACTTTGTTTTGAAACAAAACATGATTAAAGCCAATTGCTTGTCAAAGTTCTTATGCTAGCATGCTAACTATGTTAGCCTAGTGACGGAAGATATTAGCATTTTTTTTTAAATTGACTTTAGCAGACTTACTGACAACATACCTCTAGATTTCATGAAAGCAAACATGATAAAAGCCTGTCTTTTGTCAGTTTTAATGCTAGCATGCTAACTATGCTAGCCTAGTGAGAAGAAACACTACAATTAGTTGAACTTTGTTTTTGGCAAGCTACCTTTTTTTTTTTGTCATGCAGCCACCTATGATTGACACCAGTTGTTTGTGACAGTTTTAATGTTAGCATGCTAACTATGTTAGTAGCCTAATGACCAAAAACATTTATAATTTTTTTTAAAGTGACTTTAGCAGACTTACTGACAACATAATTTAAGATTTGAAACAGAACATGAATAAAGCCAGTTGTTTGTGACAGTTTTAATGTTAGCATGCTAACTATGCTAGCCTAGTGACAGAAAAAAAATTCTACAAATATATAAAACTGGTTTTTGGCAAGCTACCAGTTTTTTGTTTGTCATAAGCGATTCAAGCCATTTGTTTATGATAGTTTTAATGTTAGCATGCTAGCTATAGTAGCCTAGCGACAGAAAATACTAGCCATATTTGATAATTAACTTTGGGTTTAGGATATTCATTTTTTTTGGTTGTCATGAAGCTACGTATGATTGAAGCTGGTTATTTTAATGCTAGCATGCTAACTATGTTAGCCTAGCTACAGAAAAAATGAGTAAAAATTGACCCTAGCAAGCTTACCGACAAATTTTTGGGGTTTGTGAGAAATGTCATGTTAGCATGCTAACCATGTTAGCCAAGTCACCCACACACCAGAAAAAATTATTTCTACAAACTTTTTACCCTCAAAAGTTCATGAGTTCACTCGTAGAGACTGACCTGTACGAGTCATACAGGTGACCTGTACAGAGTTATCCACTCTTGAGGGCAGTTGTGAATAAGGCGTCATGTGACAGCATCACCTGTACGTCACAAATACTTTATGTTAGCCATACAAATAATTCGCAATAAACTTTCTACGCACGACAACGATAAGTTTTCCTTTCATGGGAGTCTCACCGCCACTCCATGACCCTCCGCAGGCCCGAACAACCAGAGAAGTTCGGGTGAATTTCACGAACAATAAATGTCGTTAGCATTCGTTGGACTTAGCAGCTACGCTAATGCATTTAGCTTTGCTGTTGGCGTCTTTACTTCCTCCTAGAGGGTTTTTCAGCTCGCCGTGACAGTTGTGCATTAATATCACTCCCTCCCCACTTTGTGCACGTGTGCGCCTTCACGTGCACACACACACACACACACAAAAAGACCCACACTCGGCGACGTCTTTACATTTACATGTGGCTTAAAGTCGACAAACAGCTGATTTCTCACGCCCTCGTGGGTCGCCGCCGCGATTGCTCCGGTTTACGGCGAGGTCTCCACATTTGCAGCATGGTTACAATCCGCCACACA
>NC_050513.1:18146258-18146871 GCF_002922805.2 Oryzias melastigma | reverse complement strand
AGAGTTTAAGCCCCGCCTCCAAAAT
This sequence comes from Oryzias melastigma, assembly GCF_002922805.2. NCBI lineage: Eukaryota > Metazoa > Chordata > Actinopteri > Beloniformes > Adrianichthyidae > Oryzias > Oryzias melastigma. The sequence continues at coordinate 18,146,846 of NC_050513.1, read as the reverse complement.
AAACAACATTTTAGGAGGCGGTCCGGTTATCAAGCAGATCTCTAATGAAGTGCTAATAGACAGACTCACTGAGCTCCGTCAAACTCCTCTTATCTGGACCTGAGTGGATGATTGGGGGGTTACGGTTACAGTTCTCGGGATAATCCCGCCGCTGTTTACCGCTCCCTCTAAGTGGTTGTCTTTGAACTGGCGCCTCACATTATCTGTGACCCCCGTCTCCGCTGTTGTTGTTGTTGTTGGTGCGGCTGCTGCAATAATTGCGCTCGGATTATTGCGGTGGAGTCAGAGGCGACCCCTCCTCTGGGGTCCTGGACGTCTCCGCGACAAAGATCACAACTTCAAGTTCATTACGGTTGCGCCGGTTGGGGCGCCCGCAGGCCGCGGCGTTGCGACGGCAGAAATTAAAAGGACATTTCTCACATCTTTTTTGTTTTTTAACGACATTGGAGCTTTTTACTCTTCTGGAAAAAACATAATCAGGCTTTTAATGATGTGTTTAGATGAAAAAAAGGACTTCTTGTTTTTTTCCAGGGCCGTAACCAGAATGTTTGGACTGGGGGGCCCCAAGCCCAAACATGCCTCAACAGT
>NC_050513.1:18141862-18146189 GCF_002922805.2 Oryzias melastigma | reverse complement strand
ATTTTAATTCCAAAAAATTAAAGATGATAAACATTATAGTAAAAAACACAAATAAAGTTTTTTGTTTTTTATTTATTTATTTTTAATTTTTTTAATATAATTAGGTCTACTTACTAGCCATTTTTGAGTCCCTCTAAAGGTTTAAGGAACACAATCAGACATTTTTGGTCACATTGGAATCAAGAACACTCAATTAATTGAAGTTAGCTAAAATGTTTTTAAAGCTAATCTCAGTAAATGTAATTATTCGTACCAAAAAACAAACTCTAAATCTCAGTGACTGAGATTAGACACTTGTTTTTTTTCCCCCAAATTGTTAGCAACAAATTTAATTATATAAAAGATTAATTAAATCAAACAAACTATTACAGGGTATCAACTAAAACAGGAAGTTGTCCTTTAGCTTAGCTAGCAGTTGATTGTTTCTTCAAAATAACTTTTTTAAAATGTAGCTGACACTACATACAAGAGTAAATAAGTGAGTTCTTTTGATTTGTGTTGAATTTTGTCATTTTTTTTGGAACATTTTTTGTAATAATGTGGAAAATTGGTTAAAGTTTGACTCAAGTAGGCTAACTTTTTTGTTTTTTTTAGATGAACAAACATGAAACTGGGGAAGCTGAAATAAATAAATATTTCACCAATTTTGATAAAATATGTTTGGTAAAAAATGTGTGTTACTGTACTTTGTTAGTGTTAATTTTAGCACTAAAAAGTGCTTTTAGCTGGCTAACCTGAAAAGCTAGCTAGCTAGCTACCTAGCTTTAAAAAACTGAGTTCTTTGATGCTAACATCCTCTATTCCAATTTAATGAGCTGTAGTCTATTTACTCCCTTTAAATTCAAATATTAAGTAAATCTATTTTGTTTTTGCTTTTTTATTTGAACATTTGTTGTAAAAACAGTTATGAATGAAAATTGTCTTAAAGCATCTTTTTTTAAATACACGTAAATTAAGCTAGGATAAGCGCAATAGGGCTTCAGTTTCTTACCGCACTTTTTGGTAAAATATCTCTTATTAATTGTAGTAGAAAATGAATGTTTGCAGTAGTACTTCGTTTTTATTAAAATTAGCAGGAAAAGTGATTAGCTAGCTAACATATGGAGCTAGCTAGACAGCTAGCTAGCAAAAAACTGATTTTAAACCGTCAAATAAAACATCAAATTTAAGTTATTTGAGGCTAAAAACCACAATAAAGTTAAACATGCTGCTTTACTATATTTACATCAGGTTCAATATGCCAAACATAATAACCTGTTTTAAGCTAATATTGTGCTAATCAGGAAAACACTAAATTTTTATTTTGCTATAAGCTAAAACTTGAGCATCAGCTAGCAAAAAAAAATCTATATTTACATAAAATGGAAGTCATTTTGAAAATTATTTAATAAAAACATGTAAAGCATAATTTCAAGTTCAGTGACTATAAGTTTTTTAATGTGTTAGCCATCCCATAATTTAAGGAAATGTATGTTGTCATGTTTATTTGAATAATTCAACATATTTATCCAATTTCTTTTTATTTGAATTAAAAAAAAAACGACTAAAAAATTGTAAAAGTTTAGGGTTCTGGTCACCCCAAGTTCCTCCTTAAAATAAGAATTTAATTTTTATTTGATCTTAAAGGACGTTCACAATAAATATATATTTATACTAAATATGACTTAGCTTACCCAAAATGCATTGCAATGTCCATTGCCTCTGGTATTTGATAAAATATGCAACATATATGTCATTTTTTTTTTATTTAACGGATCTAGATAAACTCAAAACATAAAATTCTAAACTTCAGGGGCCCTGGGCACCCAAAGCCCCCCTTTCAAAACGCCCCTGTACATAATTTTAAATGTAAAAAAACGATTTTTCCTCATCAAAATATAGATGAAAGGAGGTCAGAGGACCCTGAATGAAGCTCCCATGATGCTTTAAGGGCCACAAACAGCACCCTCTGCTGCCAGGAAGCCTCCACTGCAACCCCCCCACTGCTAACAAGCTGGAGGAGCCCTGCAGCACAAATCATATCAGTGTGTCAAGTTTCACAACACTAGTTTGAGAGTGGGTTAAGCCTTAATTAGCCTGAATTCGTTATGAAGATGTATCTAAAAAGGTTCCCCCACGATACCTCTCATTTTCACCCAGCGCTTCATTCCCTTCCCTTCCCGTCCCCTTCCCTCCAACATCAGGGTGTGCTCTCCCTCATCCGCTCGCCTCCATCTGTCTCCGCGCCTCTCTTTAAAGGCCCAGATCTAAATAGGAGCGGATCACCTCCCTCGCCGGCGTTTCATTAGAGGCAATTAGAAAGCCGATGCCGCGGCGTCCCATAAGGCTCTGCGGGGAGAGGCGGGACGCGGGCCGCATTAGCGCGTTGAGATGAAGCGTGCATGACAACGCTTTCATCAGCGCGCAACAATTCCTCGCCGACATCTTTGAGCCGAGTGTCAGAGGTACCATTCTGACAATTACAACAATTAACACTGTCAAAATAAAGCCATTAGCCGAGCGAGAGGGCAAAGCAATGCACTTAATTACAGGGTTTTCTGTCAAAATCCATTCCCTTCAGAATATTCTCCAAACGGAAGGAAAATGTAAGCTGAACGTATGTCTGCTGCAGTCTGAACTCGGGGTCTGGGTACCGTGGAGCCTCAGAGAGGAGCCGAAAAGTCACAAACGCTAACCTCAGAACGTCCAGTTAGAGAAACAGAAGATGCTTCTCTGAACTCATTCACTAAAAGAGTTTTCTTTTTTTTTTTTAAAACAAGCTCTGCCCATCTGCTCCGACGTGACAAAACAATTACAAAATCTCCAGGGAAACCGCGGCCTGTCACGTTACATTTACCTTAGCTAAACGCCGGGTGCTTCTGCGCATCTATCCATCCATCCATCAACCCAAAGGAGTGATGGGACAGCTCAGATAATAACTGTCCCAGGCAGATGTACCTGCTTCAGATCTGATCAGTGTTGGTGGAGGTGCTGCTGAGGAAGGAGATGGATGGAGCCTCTCAGGGACGATATTGTACCAAAACAAGCGTCTGGAGGACAAATATCACAGTGAAAAGGTTTGAAAAAGAACCCGATGTCCAAAGAGCAGCTGAAATTAAATGTTACAATAAAAGTTCACCATTTATCAATGGAGCATGAGCTCCAGAAACACCAGAACTATTTAGCCTTTAATACAATGAATATAAAACAGACTGATTCTGATGCAGAGAAAAGAAGCTTTGGATTCAAATCCAGCAGTTTATGTTAGTGAACACGTAGCAACAGAGCATCATAGTAAACATGTAAACAAAAATACATAGTAATGCTTTACCATAGTAGTGAAATGTTACGTTAGTAAACGTGATGACAATTTACATTAGTAATGAGTTATGTTGGTGAACACAGAGCAACGCTTTTCTTTGGTAAACATGGAGCAAAGCTTTCTGTTAAAAACAAGAAGCAACACGTCAAACTGATAAACATGTATCAACACATTACGTTAGAGGATGTAGAAAATTAAAAAAAATAAAGTGGTAAACACAAAGCAATGCTTTAAGCTAGTAAACACGTAGCAATGCTTTAAGCTAGCAAACACGTAGCAATGCTTTAAGCTAGTAAACACGTCGCAATGCTTTAAGCTAGCAAACATGTAGCAACGCTTTAAGCTAGTAAACACGTAGCAATGCTTTAAGCTAGTAAACATGTAGCAATGTTTTAAGCTAGTAAACACGTAGCAATGCTTTAAGCTAGTAAACACGCAGCAATGCTTTAAGCTAGTAAACATGTAGCAATGTTTTAAGCTAGTAAACACGTAGCAATGTTTTAAGCTAGTAAACACGTAGCAATGCTTTAAGCTAGTAAACACGCAGCAATGCTTTAAGCTAGTAAACATGTAGTTACGCTTTAAGCTAGTAAACATGTAGTTACGCTTTAGGCTAGTAAACACGTAGCAATGCTTTAAGCTAGTAAACATGTAGTTACGCTTTAAGCTAGTAAACATGTAGTTACGCTTTAAGCTAGTAAACATGTAGTTACGCTTTAAGCTAGTAAACACGTAGCAACGCTTTAAGCTAGTAAACACGTAGCAATGTTTTAAGCTAGTAAACACGTAGCAACGCTTTATGTTAGTAAAAACGTAGCAATGCTTTAAGCTAGTAAACACGCAGCAATGTTTTAAGCTAGTAAACACGTAGCAATGCTTTAAGCTAGTAAACATGTAGTTACGCTTTAGGCTAGTAAACACGTAGCAACGCTTTAAGCTAGTAAACACGTAGCAATGTTTTAAGCTAGTAAACACGTAGCAATGCTTTAAGCTAGTAAACATGTAGCAACGCTTTAAGCTAGTATA
>NC_050513.1:18138402-18141646 GCF_002922805.2 Oryzias melastigma | reverse complement strand
CCGTAGTAGTGAAATGTTACGTTAGTAAACGTGATGACAATTTACATTAGTAATGAGTTATGTTGGTGAACACAGAGAAACGTTTTCTTTGGTAAACATGGAGCAAAGCTTTCTGTTAAAAACAAGAAGCAACACGTCAAACTGATAAACACGTATCAACACATTACGTTAGTGAAAGTAGAAAATAAAAAATAAAGTAGTAAACACAAAGCAACGCTTTAAGCTAGTAAAGAAGTAGTTGGGCTTTAAGCTAGTTAACACGTAGCAATGTTTTAAGCTAGTAAACATGTAGTTACGCTTTAAGCTAGTAAACACGTAGCAATGTTTTAAGCTAATAAACACGTAGCAATGCTTTTAGCTAGCAAACACGTAGCAATGCTTTAAGCTAGCAAACATGTAGCAACGCTTTAAGCTAGTAAACACGTAGCAATGTTTTAAGCTAGTAAACACGTAGCAACGCTTTAAGCTAGTAAACATGTAGTTACGCTTTAAGCTAGTAAACATGTAGCAATGCTTTAAGCTAGTAAACATGTAGCAACGTGTTAAATTAGTAAACACGTGGTAATGGGATTCATTGGTAAACACATATTAATAATGAAATTACATGCACACTTTAAAAATGTGTTTAAGTATTTCTGAAGTGTTTCCTGCTTGGAAACACTTCAGAATGGCTCATGAACCATGAGCCATTTTTTTGCGCGAACATTTACATAAACGTGTGTAACTATGGTATGGACACACACATACAGTAATATATATATAGTTCTCAGAGGTGTTTAGCACTTGTTGACCCCTTTGCCTTCCCTCTGCCATCCAGCTCACCCCAAAACTTCTCATTGGGGTTCAGCTCCATCCGACTGTGGAGGCCAGTTCATCGGCTAGAGTGGATCACTGTCCTTCTTTGTCAAAAAGCTCTCACAACCTTCAGTGAGAATCTACAATGTAAATGGACATATATATATATATATAGTAGACATTTGCGAGTTTTTATTTTTTAATTTAAACATCAAGCTCCTTGTTGATTTCCATGAACAAATTGACCTGGTTCTACATTTACAAATCTCAATCTAAAATAATGACAAATTAATGAAGCAGATTTTGTTGGAACATTAATCCCAATTAATGCACACAATAAAGAATCTTGAACTTTTCACCTTGACGAATAAAGCAGGAAGTTGAGACTTTTGGAAGTGTCGGCGGCGTCGGCACAACGGGATTCCCGCTGGGAACATGTGTCGCCGTTGGGAATTCATCTGGTTTATGGCTGCAGAAGCATCAACTTTGAATCTTTATTTTTGCCGGGCATATGTGCGCTCAAGTTTTACCAAAATAAAGCAAAGATAAAAACAACGTAAAAAACTTGGTAAACAAACTAATCAGAGTTCTGGACAAACTCTGACAAACTAAACCCAAACAAGTTCAGACAAATTGAATTACAGAGAAGTCGGTTCTGTTCAATGGAAAGTGCTTTTCTGTATGTTTTAGCTGAAATTATGCGTATCATTCAATTTCCTCAATCTTATTTCCTGGATTAATCCATATCTGGGGAGAATCAGCGAGTCTTTAAATCGGAGCACTTTGAGTTGCAGGGATCGCCGCTGATGTCGGAGCTGCCCGGCTTTTTTTTTTTTATCACAAAGGCAGCTGATAAGTCTCCACAGATAAGGATGGGAGCCCTTTGGCTTAAAGCATCAAGTTAATAAATGAAAATGTTCTCCATCACGCCAACCACTTATTGTGTTTCACAGGGGCAAAATGCAATTTGTATTATTTCTGCGCCACACATCAAAAGGAAGTGGGCCGAGCGCGATGACTCACGTTCTGTTTCTAATCGAAGAAAATCAGATCTGCGGACGGTTTCTTCATTTCTCTGTACGTCTCCGTGGTTTGATAAGGCTGTGACGGTAAATGGGTGGATAAGTCGAGACAAAACCAGTGACATGGCCCCCACTGGATGCTGGAGGGAGCTGGGGGCTCGTAGCCTTATCAACAAATGACATCATCCTCCAGCCAGGCGTCTCTTCATGTCGGTCGCACTCAGAGGGAATTAGAAGAAAAAACAAAGAAGAAATGTCAATTTTCCCCATTAGAGGTGTCTGGATGAACTCTGGAGCGAAGACACTTCGTCTGCGGTGACCAAATGTTTTGTTTACAACCGCCGGGCTAATGGTCGCAAACAAAGACGGGAATAAACCACCAACACAACATTTATTCAAAATGTGTAAATATTATATCTATATCAACAAGACTTCTAAGTTTCTAAAAAGCTAACTTTAACTAGATATATAGCATTACTTGCGATAACTCTAGCGTGAATGCTGTAAGCTGAATTTGGCAGCTGATAGCTGAAGATGCCATAATTGATAGCTGAAAACGCTGAAGCTGATAGCTAAGTAAAATATTAGCTAAATGCCAAATTAGCCTAAAAATGAAAAAAAGAAGCCTTAGTTGGCCAAAAACAGTTAGCATGTCGCGGTAAAATTAGCTTAACTTCAAAATAGCCTAAAATACCAACAAAAAAAAACTAATTAGCCAAAATCATTAGCATGTAGCTGTAAAATTAGCCAAACTTCAAAATAGCCTGAAATACTTTTAAAAACATTACCTAAATTAGCCAAAAATAGTTAGCATGTAGCTGAAATATTAGCTAAACTACAATATAGCCTGAAACACAGAAAAGCCTGTTAGCCAAAACAGATAGTATGTAGCTGAAAATTGGCTAAACTTCAAAGTAGCGTAAAATACAGAAAAAGCCTAAATTAGCTAAAGTAGTTAGCATGTAGCTGAAATATTAGCTAAACTCCAATATAGCCCCCCCCAAAAATAAATAAAATAAAATTCAAGCAATTATTGATAATCCTTTCAAAACTGGTAAATGCTACTCAGACTAGCTGATAATTAGCATACCTTATTAGCTAGGTAAATGGTAGTGGCTAATGTTAGCCATATTAGCATTCGAATAGATGCTTTTGTCTGGTTTTGTTTAAAAATCTATTTTTGTAAATAGCCTAAAATACTGAAAAAAACCTAAATTAGTCAAAATAGTTAGCATGTAGCTGAAATATTAGCTGAACTTCAATATAGCCAAAAATAAAAAAATAAAAATAAAATCCAAACAGTTATTGATAATCCTTCCAAAAATGCTAAATGCTAGAACTAGTTAATAATTAGAATAGCTCATTAGCTAGGTAAATAGTAATGGCTAATGTTAGCATGCTAATAGATACATTTTTGCCATTCTGTG
>NC_050513.1:18137956-18138315 GCF_002922805.2 Oryzias melastigma | reverse complement strand
GTTACAGTAATCCAGTCTAGACGTAACAAATGCATGGATGAGTTATTGATAATCCTTCCAAAAATTCTTAATGCTAGGACTAGCTAATAATTAGGATAGCTCATTAGCTAGGTAAATAGTAATGGCTAATGTTAGCATGCTAATAGATACATTTTTGCCATTCTGTGACTGGCATTGCTTTGAAATCCCTTTTTCCGCTTACATTAATATGTCAAAACTGTCTTAGATATGCTATTTTTTCTATTTTTTCTGGTTTGTATAAAAACTTAAAAATAGAATATCTAAATAAATAGAATGCTCTTCACTGAAAAAAGTGAAATGTTAGATAAATTAAGAAAAATTCTGTAATTTGTTATTTT
>NC_050513.1:18135262-18137758 GCF_002922805.2 Oryzias melastigma | reverse complement strand
ACAACAACAACAAAAAAAAAAGTCTAAATTAGCTAATACAGCTAGCATGTAGCTGAAATACTTGCTAAATACCAAAATGGACAAAAAAACTGAAAAAGTCTAAATTAGTAGCTAACATGTAACATGTACCAAACAGTTAGCATGTAGCAGAAAATATTCACTAAACTCCAAAACAGCTTAAAAAAACGGGGAAAAAGCCTAAATTAACCAAAACAGTGTAGCTGAAATATAAACGTATCTCTAAAATAGCCTAAAAAAATCTTAGTAAATGCCAAAATAGTCCAAAAAGCTAGCAGAATGCCAATTTTTAAAACTTTAAAACTCTAACTTTTTAACATAATAATGAATAATAATAAAGGAAGGAATATTATTCTAGAATAAACCAACGTAAACCTTTAATAACTTTCAATATTTTACTCTTCATAATAACATGTTTTGTCAAAAACTTACAAGTTAGACATAAACACAAGATAACATTGGGCCGTAAATAATAAATAAAATGATCTGGAGGGCCGAATAGAATTACCCAGGGGCCGAATCCGGCCCCCGGGCCTCGACTTTGTGTTGTTGACGTGCTCTAAGGCTTTTCCAGATGTCCGTAAACGTTGGCGCCACTTGGCGTCCCGCACTGGCTCCCCCGTGACGACCACCAGCCTGGGGAGGGGCTGGAGAGCCCCCGCCCCCCAACAATGACCCTCTTTGTGACCGTTGAGCATCGCCTCACCATGTCGGTGGAGCGCCGTCGCTGTCCCATCAAGTGTTGGTGTCTCCGTCCCACCACGCGATCTGGACCGTCACTGGTGTCGACGTGAATCTCATGGTGGTTGTTTGTGTCCAGAGAAAAACCCTCTGATGTAGCTGAAAGAAGTGAAGCAGCTGAACAGACTTTTGCTCGTTAGCCATCAGCTGACGGAGTGTTTGTGATTCTGAGAGCAGCAGGAGGCTCCAGACTGGAGCCGACCTGAGCTAAATGACACAGTGGGAGGAATTGGATTTCTCTACGACGGAGTGATGGGGTCACCGAGAAAAACAATTACAGCTGGAAAATTATGAAAAAAACGTCGGGATTTTACAAGAATAAACTGTCTCATGATTTCACGACTTCATTCTTGTAAATATTTGACTTTTCTCATAAATTGACTATCGTCTCTTAAAGTTTAAACTTTTTAACTGATGTTTTTTTTGACTACTTTCCTGTAAAATTGTTCTTTTTTAAATGTTATGATTGTTCTGATCAAATTAGGACTTTAATTTTATAATTTAATCACTTTATTCTTGAAAGATTATAACTTTGTCTCATAATTCAACAACATTATTTTTTTCATAAATACTTTTCAACTACTAGTGATGAAAATGGTATTTTTTCCCCATAATTCCATGTTTTTATTTTTTTTTAACTTATTTTTTATTGTTTTTCATTGTTTCTTTTAATTTCACAACTTTTTTCTCATAAATGTTTTATTCATAAATTGGCAACTTTTTATTTTTCTCGCAAAATTACGACTTTTTCTTCATTATTCCACAACTTAATTCCAGCAATTTTTAAACTTTTTTTTTCACACATTGATGACTGTACTCTCAAAAAATATACTTTTTTCTTCTGGTTTTACAACTTTATTCTCCTAATTTTATTTCTTACGATTTTTTCTCTCATATTTTAACAACTTTATTTTTCGTCATTTTTTTTAACTTTTTTTCATCAAATTTGACTATTTTTTTTAAATAAATTGATGACTTTCTTCTCTTAAAATTTTACGACTTTAATTTTATACATTTTTCATAATGAATGACTGATGAATAATTTTACAATTTGAATCTTCTATTTTTTTACTTTTTTTCATAGTTTGTAAAATGAAGACTTTATTATATTTTTTTTCTTACATTTTTTCTCTTATGTTACAACTTTCTTTTCTTAGATGTTCAACTTTTTTGTCATAAATTAACAACTTCTTCTTTGTAAAATTACGACTTTTTCTCACAATTTCACAACTATTTTTTGGGGGAAAATTTTAAACTTTTTTTCACACTTTGATGAATTCATTTTTCTATTATTTTGCAACTTTATTCTCATAAATGTTTAACTTTTTAAAATAAATTAACAACTTCCTCCTTGTAAAGTGTTGACTTTTTTAAATTTTATTTTACAAATATATTCTTGTAACATTTTTTTTATTTTTCTCATAATTTTATGATTCAGAAAATTAAGCTTTTTATTATCTTTTCTATTGATTCTTATATAATTATGACTATATAATTATGAATGTTTGACTTTTTTCTTATAGTTTTATGAGTCTATTCTTGTGAAATGACTAAATTTATTAAACTTTTACATCATTTTCTTAATTTTTTTCTTTTTCCTCATCATGTTACAACTTTAATCTCATTCGTTTTTTACTTTTTTACGCATAAATTTGCGACTTTATTGTAGAATGACTAAGTCTTCGTCTCACAATGTAACAACTTTATTCTTGATTTTTTTTTTTTTACACAAACTGA
>NC_050513.1:18109979-18135253 GCF_002922805.2 Oryzias melastigma | reverse complement strand
TGTAGAATGACTAAGTCTTCGTCTCACAATGTAACAACTTTATTCTTGATTTTTTTTTTTTACACAAACTGACAATTATTCTAGTAAAATTTCACCTTTTTCTCAAAATTTCACAATTTTCTTTTTGAACATTTTTACATTTTCTTCTTGTAAATAAGACTTTTAAATAAACTTTTTTCACGTAGAAGTTAGACTTCTTTTGATCAATTCTGGACTATAATTTTATTTTAAAAATATTTTCAAAAGTTTATGACTAATATGAAAATGACAACTTTTTGTCATAATTTTACAAATGTATTTTTGTGAATTTTTGACTGTTTTTCCTCATTTTAATATAACTTCATTTTTGTGAATTTTTGAAATTTTTTACTTCTTTCCCATAAAAAAAATTGTATTTTTTGCAATTATTTGACTTTTTTTCTCCAAAATGAACGACTTTGTCTCCCTAAAATTAGACTTTTTCCGATTGTTTTATGACTTTTTCTCCTGTTTTTTTAATTTCTGCTCTAACATTCGGTCATAAAACCCAAACTGCAACAAGCCTCCAACAAAGAGCAGAACACTGCAGTGCATGACCTCCTGTGTGACCTTTCCTGCTGTGCGTCACCAATCATTCACTCAGAGGTGGCGGCGCGACACTTCAAAAAGACTGGAGCGGCGTTTCACTCTGAGTCCCGCATTGTGTTCCCACAACAATAGTGAACCGGTGGCGACTGTTATCAGCCGCGGCTCGCGGGACGGTTCCTGTCTCATTGTGACGACTGTGTTCGCCGCTCAGGTTAGACTAAACACATCCGAGGGCCGAGCGCCGACACACCTGAGCCTTTATCTCGGCCGGAAGCAGAAGTGGCCACAAAGTCTAGAAACCCGCGCGTCACGCCACCGCCGCCGCCGCTCTCTCTCTCCCCCGTCTCCAGCGCCAGAGTGTCCCTCATGGAAGCTCAGCGTGACATCTTTTAATGATAAGGCCGGCGAGGAATCGTCGCCGTTTCACGGCTGTGTGCGGGCGCGCGGCTCTGCGCCGGTGCGACTGGGAGTGAATAATTCAGAGATGAAGCTGTTTGTTTTCAGGGGGCGAAGGCAAAGACGCGTCAGAAACATATGGGAGGAAATCACATTGAAAGCAGTGAGCAGTAAATTAATGGGAACAGATGCCGAGATGTCTGGATAGTGCTTTTTTCTCCTCTTTCGATGCGTTTTTTCCCCTCCGAGAGCTCTTGCATTCTTAATGTGTGGAAATAATAGAAATAGAAACTCTGATGTCGCCTCGTCTTCCATCGTTCGGGGAAGTTTCTGTTGCTAAAGACATTTTAGGGTCGATTTTTAGTGTTGTTCCACCAATATTGGAGTACGATTTTTAATGCAGTTTATATATTAATACAGCAGAGTAGCTTTAATTTAGATTTTATTTATTAGATTTGATTTTAGATTTACATTTTCGGACAAAAACTATCCGACATGGTCTCCGAAAAGGTATTTAGCCTTTTAGCATGCTAGCTAGCTCTTGTAATTGCTAAATTTAATTAAATAGAATTTTTGACGTTAATGACTAAGTATTAAATGCACTTCATTTATCACTACGACAGTGTAGCTTTAATCTAGAAACTTAAAATGTACATTTTTTTGAGAAATTAAAGGGAAAAAGTGCAAAGAAAAAGAGTTCCCCATATTAGCATGTTAGCTAAAAGTCACAGCTTCTTCATTCAAAAAAATCCTAACTTTATCAAAATGATTCTGGGAAACAACAACTGAGTTTTAGATTTGTTAGCAAATTAGTTGGGCTGTTACTAAAAAAAAACATGCTAACATGCATGCTAAAATGAGTTTTAAAAGCTAAAGTCGCTACGCTAGCTTGTTGGGTACGCAAAGTTGGACGCCATCTTGGATTAAAAACTGTGACTCTCCATGTTAGCATTTTTAATCTTGGACATTATGTTGTTTGTTTGTCACACAGTTCATTATATTAGCATGTATGCTAAAAGTTGTGTCTTCTTTTACTTGTGTTGTAAAGGTAATAATGGCATTAAAAAAAAAAATCAAAACTTTATCTAAACAATTTAAGAACGCAACATATGAGGCCATGTCCCGAATTGTACTTAAATATTAGCTTTGTTAGCTACAAACTAGATGATGTCACAAATATTATTTAGCATGCTAGCTAGCTGTTCTAACTGCTAAATTCAAACAAATATGAAGACTCCTGATGTTAGTCATTAATTTCAAGAATTCTGAGTATTAATTACAGTTCATTTATTAGTACAATAGTGTAGCTTTAACTTAGAAACTTACATTTTTGGACAAATAAAAAGACAAAAGTACAAAGAAAAAGACTTTAACATATTAGCATGTTAGCTAAAAGTCACAACAACGTCATTCAAAAAATCCTAACTTTATCAAAATGATTTGGGGAAACAACTGATTTGTTAGCATGGCTAGCTACAAATTAGTTGGGCTGGAACTGAAAAAAAATGCTAACATGTATGCTAAAATTAGCTTAAAAGGCTAAAGTTGATACGCTAGCTTGTTGGGTACGCAAAGTTGGACGCCATCTTGGATTAAAAAAATGTAACTCTCAATGTTAGCATTTGTGTTTGTCACACAGCTTAGAGATAAGGAATGTATTATATTAGCATGTAAGCTAAAGTTGCGCCTTCTTTTGTTCATGTTGTAAAGGTTATAGTGGGATTCAAAAAATCCAAACTTTATCTAAACAATTTGAAAATGCAACATTTGAAGTCATGTCCAGAATTGTACTTTAACATTAGCTTTGTTAGCTACAAACTAGATGATGTCGGAAACTATATTTAGAATGCTAGCTAGCAGTTGTAACAGCTAATTTCAGCAACAAATAGTTAGCATTCTTGACATTAATGACCAAGTATTAGAACAGAATTAAGGCGTGACATGTACAGTCTTATAAATGCTAATATTAAAACCATTATTTGCACTGAATCTTTAAAGCAACTATATGCTAAGTTTGTTAGCAGCTAATGCTCAAATTGCTAATTCTTTTATGAGATTCCAAACAGGAAGTACCTGCTGGTTCCAAGAAGCCAAAATCCCACAGACTTCTATAGGAAGGTTTAAGTCGATTTATTCTGGAATAATAATCCTCCCCTTTTGTTATTCTTAATTATGTTAAAACATTACAGTTTTAAAGTTTTAAAGTTTAAGTTTAAGTTTGCTAGCTTTTTGGACTATTTTGGCATTTAATAAGATTTTTTGGGCTATTTTGGAGTTTAGCTAATATTTCATTAACATGCTAGCTGTTTTAGCTAATTTAGGCTTTTTTCTGTTTTTTTTTTTTTTGTGTCCATTTTGGAGTTTAGATAATATTTCAGCTACATGCTAGCATTTTTTTTTTTTTTTGGCTAATTTTGGCTTTTTTGATAAAGTTTTTTTTTGTGGACATTTTGTAATTAGGTTAATATTTATACGCTAGCTGATTTGGCAATTTTTTTTCTTTTTCAGTTATAATGTTTTGAAGATTAGCTATTTTTTCAGCTGCATGCTAGCTGTTTTGGCTAGAACATTTTTTTTAGTTTTAAGGCTAATCTAGCATTTAGCTAATATTTTAGCTAGCTATCAACAATCAGCTTTTTTAACTATCAGCTTCAGCGTTTTCAGCTATCAGCACTAGCATCTTCAGTGACTAAATTCAGCTTACAGCATTCACACTAGGATTATCACAGGTAATGCTATATATCTAGTTAATAATTATGTTAAAGATTTTGTTTAAAAGTTTTAAAAATGTCGCCTTAGATTGTTCAATAAATGTTTATCCTGTTCGGGTTTGAGTCCTTTAATGGCTGAAAATCCCTAAAAAGTAGCTTTAGCGTCAATGTTGACGCTCTATCGACTGCTGTAAATCATTAATTCTTTACATTTAGTTTGGAATTCTTAATTAATATAATTAAATAAACTTGTAGTTGGCTGATCAATGGTTGGTGAGTTACAGTAGGTCAAAGGGCGTGTGTTATACTCTCCAACCAGGCCTTCACCGGCTAAACCAATTCAAAGACGTCCGTTTTGAGAAGTTTCATCGACGTTCCGTCCATGATCTTCGTCCGACGCTCCAGCTGTCGTCGCGCGTGGGCACGTGCGGCGCAACGAGCTGGCCCCCGTCCAACCGGTAGCGCCGACAAAAGCCGAGCTGGCTGCGGCGTATCTGCGAGACGGAGGCCGCCGGTACATGAAAGCCCTGTGATCATTACACTGATAGCAATTATCCTTCAGGAGCCTCTAATGGTGGTGGCATGTCTTCTGCACACAGAGACAAGCTCGCAATCAGAGGTTGTCGGGGGTGGGGGTAATTAAACGCGCTGCTTTTTC
Source organism: Oryzias melastigma (assembly GCF_002922805.2). NCBI lineage: Eukaryota > Metazoa > Chordata > Actinopteri > Beloniformes > Adrianichthyidae > Oryzias > Oryzias melastigma. The sequence goes on along the minus strand of NC_050513.1, from coordinate 18,130,921 downwards.
CCCCTGTAAAGCTCGCCACCGAAAATTAATAAAGAAACACAGAACAAAAGGCAGACACGGAAAAGGACAAAAGAAATTATTGTTTATTAACGTGTCCTTAGCGTGTGGAGGTGGACGGAGAAGTGGGGCTGTGATGGTGGGGGAGGGGGCATCGATGGGACAAAAACAAGGGTGTAATTAAAGCCCAGAGCGGGCGCCGTGCGCGCCGCCATCCGTGACGGCATAAGGTGTCTTCCGTCCACGCCGCCAAATGAGAAATAAGTCAGGTAATTGTCATTGCGCCGCGCGCGTCGCCATGCATTAAACGGGTAATTCATCTTGGTGGAGCGGCGGCGCAGGTATTTGTCATAATCCCAGCCTTACAGGAGGAGCGGCCAAAACAAACAAACCGTCTCCGGAGGATTCCGTCTTTGAGTTCAACTTTTCCAAGGCGACACCCCCCACCCCCCTTCCCTTCCCTCTTTTTTACACTTATTTTTCCTTTTTTCCTCTCAAAGTGCGACGGGTTGACTAAAGAGAGCGCTCCCCGTTGTTTTTTTTGCAAAAGAGGCGCGTATAAAAGTTACAAGGTTGTCCCCCCGTGGGGTTAGATTTCAAACAGCACCTGTCAAAGCAGATGGGGCATTTAAATAAGAGTCTTTAAGAGGTATTTGTTACAGCGGAGCTCAGGAGTACCTGCTGTGCTCGCCGATGCTTTCCACGGCTGTCGACGCTCTCTCGGAATCTGTTTGCTGTGTTTGCAGGGATAAACATCGCATTAAAAAAAACCCAGAGACACAAAAAACCCACTGAGGCCACAAATTACACCAGAGAGGGCTGCATTAATGTAGCTGCTGAGGCAAGAGGGGGTGTGTGTGTGTTTGTGGGGGTGTGTGTTTCCGCTTGTGATGCTTTCATACTCTGTAACTTGGAAGTTTGGCGAGACGAACATTACCACGAATAATCAGGATTTCTATCTGCAGTTAAAGGCTGTGTACGGATTTACAGCCTTAAATACATCCAATTGTGTGATTTTGTATGGAACTCCAAGTATGCCAAGATTAGTGCTGTCATGTGATTAATTAATTTTAAATAAATAACCAAATAAAGTCTCATTTATGGATATTTTCATTTAAATTTCCTATAATGTGTCACAGTGAAATATCAAATACAACTAAAAAAGTCAGTCCGAGTGTGCGCCGTAGCTGTTACCATGACAACGCAACACACCATGAATTAAGTAGTCCACTTTTGGTGAAAAACGGTTTGAATTTATAAATATAAATTCAAAAAAGTTCGAATAATTAACATATTATTTATCTTTTTATATATGACCATAATATGAACGCGATAATGCCCTTCCAGGTGTGCATTATCAAACATGAACGGAGTTTAGAGAAGCAAAATAGGATAAGACAAACTTTTACTTACGGACTCTTAGTCCATAAAACATACAAAAGACATAAATACACTCGTTAGAAAAATTATTAAAAAAAACAACGGATTGTTTAGAAATTAACAAGATTTTTAAAAAGTGCTAAAATTTTTTAATTATTTAACACAATAATTTGAAACCCTTAATTTTAATTTATTCTTACTATGCTAAAATGACCTGCAATGTAACAAGACATAACATAACATCCATGTTGTTTTTGTTTTGTTTTTTGCTTCATAATAATTTATTTTTTATTTTTTTGGCAATTTAAAAAATGTAAATAAAGAATTGCAATATCATGAAGTTAAAAACAAAAAGAAGAAAACATTTACCGATTATGAATCAAGTTTAATGTAATATCACAAAAGAAACAGCTAAAACAGGAAAAGGAACAGTAATGTTCAATATACCAAATTGTAGTACGCAAATGTATGGAGCTCAAAAATGGCAACATTAAAATAATCTTTTGATTTATATTTACAATGCTAAAATGACCTACAGTGTAACAAGATACACTAATAAAGATCCATGTGGGGAAAAAAAATAATTGACTTTTTTTTTTTGTTTTTTACTTCTGGATAGTTTTGTTTTATGGAAATTGAAAAAGACTGAAAATCATAAAACAAAGAAACATTAACCGATAAGGAATCTGGTTTAATCTCAGGGAAACAAGATGTCTAGAAAATAGAAAAAAAAGGATATAAATTTGGAGATGTAGGGCAAAAATTTCCAAATATTGTAAAATCTGCTCAAAAAAATAAAATAAAGAATTGGATAAAATGATTTTAAAAAAGCTAAAACGTCATTAAGATATGGGAAAGACAATTTAGATAAACTGCCAAATGAAAAAAAAGAAAAAACACAAAAGAAACACCCAGTTAAAAAGGAAATGGAACAGGGATATAAAATGATAAAATGTACAAGTCCAAAGGATAAAAAAATATAAAATTAAAAGATTATTGTTAAAAGTGTCACAGAGATTGACAAAAAAGATAAAAGAACATGTAAATCCAGACTTAAAAAAAAAAAAAGAAATTTACAGGAATTTTATTTGTACGTTTTTTCATACTGACCTAATTGTTGATTATTTTACATCTATATAAATTAGGAAAGTCTCTTTAGTATATTTGCATAAAATGTTGACCATATTTGCCTTCCATAAATTGAACACTGAGTGGCCAACAACTTCGTAAATGTAAAAACACACTTAAAAAAAACTAAATAAAAAAAATATACAATAATTTTATGCACATTTTAAGTGAGTAATGTGTGATATTTTTTTTAAATATGTGTTTAAAATTTAAAAAGCGACTTTAAATCACATCAAACCATATTTAGCATAATGTTAAAGTGCTTTAGAGGCTTAAAACAATGAAAAACGATATTATAAAAGTCCCTGCTAACCCCTCACACTCAACAAAACTAAAACTGATTTTAGCACTTTAGCATGTTTGTGTGAAATTTTGACCTTATTTGCCTTCCATAGATTAAACCCTCTTTGGGGATTCAGGCCTTGGCTGGGACCAATCGTCGCTCTGAAAACCCACAAACCTTCAAGAGTCGCAGAAGAAACGGAGCCAGAAACTGAACTTTCCGAGAATTATGTTTTCTGTGAGATTTTAATCCAAAAATCCCCTCAAATAAACGACGAAAAAGGGCACATTTCTGGCAGAAGACTGAGAAAGTTTCCATGTCAGAAGTGGAATTGTTTCCTCTCGACTGACGCTGAATCCGTCATCTGGGGATGTCCTTGTTTGACAAAACGTATGACAACAGCGAATAGGGAGGGGGGGCTGACAGGATTCCCTCTTGAGATGACTTTTCCATCACATTGGCAGGCGGCGAGTTTTTTTCACAGCTACCAGGGGGACGGAGGTCAGCCCGAAAGGCCACGCCTATCGTCACCATGACAGGAGGAAGTCCCTCTCTTTGCATCCAAATAAACGCTCCTTTACATGATCAACGTCCATGTCAGGCGCTTAAGGAGTGACAAAACACTCTCCCCGACTCGCCGTCAGCGGAGACGATAAACGAGAGCGACTCCAGCGTGGGCGCCGGAGAACAAGGCCCATCATCAAGAGACGGACGAGCGTTCTGCAGGAAAACCACAAACACTCAGGACGCGGCCCCCGGCGCCCCGAAGGCTTATAATGGCGAGAGGCAACGTGACAAAGAGTTAAAGGCACGGGCACGCCGGCGTCCCAGATAATAGGACGCGCTGTCCAGAGTTCCTGCTTTGGTGCGGTCAAACGAGGCCTAACGTGGCCGCTTGGCAGCCAGCTGGGGGCTGCAGAGGAGGGTGGGGCGGGCAGATAAACTCTAACCCCTCTGTGACGGAGGAACTTAAGCTCGGCTGAGTGCAAGTCGTAAGGTACAAAAATGCCAACAACTCAATGCCCTTGCTTTGTGGGGGTTTGCCGCACTTTCCGCGAGCGAAGGACAATCGGTCCTCGGTGTAAAGCGAGCGCTTGGCTTTTAACGGACCTCCGCATGCCAAGTCCTCGGCAGGCGGCGGCGGCTGGGGACGCTACCTTCGCTGTCATTCAGCCCCATCTCGTCCGCTAATCTTCTTGGTGCCACGAAAGAGCTTAACGGCTTTGCAACACTATCCCCTCCCCAAATGTCATTATCACAATGTACCGCGCCGGCCCGGCCGCCGCAAACCGCCTCCCCGCTTATCGTTTTCTTCATGGGAAGTTGGAGGCAGGCGTCCGCTGACATTCAGCGAGCGCTCGCCCTCAGCACGCCGCACAACATTCAGAAGTCATTTCTGGAGTTCACTGCCTCTTCAGTGTTTGGATGCTGCAGTCTGTCAAAAGAATCAATGTGAAACCTAAAAATATAACTAAATAACATTTAGTGTATTTGTTTTTAGCATTAAAAATATCTCTGATGTGCTACAAGCAACACGGGAAGAAACCTTTTGTGAAAATGTAATTTGTTTTGAGGCAACAAATAAAAAACTAAGTAAAAAAATGGTAAATTCTACCATTAGCTTGTACAAAAAGTTGTAGTACATCCTGACTCTAGTCTAAAAACCACCACATCAATCTAAAGTTTTAGACTTATATTATTATTTTTGTTTAAAATTGTGTCTATGTTGCTCAAAACTATATATAACCAATAAAAAGTGGTGATATTAGCATCAACAAGCTAATTCAAGTAAAAACTAGCATCTTTCTTTTATTTTTAGTATGCTAACTTTAGCATCCGTACGTAGCATCAAATCCAATTTTTTATCATTATTTTGAAAATAATCAATTGATATTTTACAGTCTTTCGACTTTAGCGATTAGGGAAACAAAATAGGTACTCTGAGTTAGCATCATCGCAACTTTTTGTGCCAAATAACCACAAACCATTTTTTCCACAGTAATTTTAAGAATTGAAATCTCTATTTTTTAAGAGCGTGCTTATATCATGCTAATATTAGCCCCAACATTAGTAAGCTGTTAAAGCTAGCATAGGCCTACCTCTCTTTACTTGTAGTATCCTGAATTTAGTGTTATAGACAGCATTAATTATATGTTTTTTTTTATTATTATTATTGCTGTTAATTCTGTGAACTCATTTTTTTTACACTTGTGCAACTGTAGCGATTAGCCTTGGGGGGGTGAAGATTCAGAGTTAGCATTACTGCTACTTTTTGGGCTACGTAATCACAGAAGCTGATTGGTAATTACCTGACTTCTATGTAACATATGACACTTCCACGATTGTTTTTGTTCATGTTGTGTAGAGCTTACTTACATGTGTTTGTAAGGAAAAAAGTGATGCCAATATTAGCACCAATACACTTACGTTAGCAAGCTACAGCTAGCATACATCTTGTTTTTGCTGTATGCTCAGTTTAGTGTTAGCTCTTTTACACGGCATAAATATCAAGGATTTTTTTAATTGTTTTTAATTTTATGAATTGATATGTTTACACTTATACAGCTTTAGCAATTAGCCTGGAGGGAAAAAAGACTAAGAGTTAGCATTACTGCTAGTTTTTGTGCGACAGAGTCAAAAAAGCACAAGTTTTAAAATTTTTGTTAACTTTGTGTACTTCTGGTTTAGCAAAAATTTGCGCATATGTTTAAATGTTTTTGGTAAGAAGGCGGGTGAACACAGGGTTGAACTCAAAACTCACTTTTTATGCTAATTTTCAATCGGACAAAGTATTTATTTTATCAAAAAAATCTTCATTGTATTTCTAACATGGTTGTATATTTCTTTAGAAGTGGTTTTTGACGTTACTGATCCTAAATTAACCCTTTAACACGAAAATGTCGCCACATGACACATAAATTACCTTAACCCTTCATATACCCAATAAAGGCAATTCCAATTAATTTGGATTTTGCACAAAGCCACTTTTCTTCACGTCGTTGTAGCCGATTTACGTAGATTGCTTAAGCCCTTCACGACTGTAACTGTTTTTTCCCCACTTCAGAATCCCTTTTATTTACGTTATTTGTGTACATTTGAAGACTTAATGGTAATTTAAAGAATGCTAACAAAGTTCCTGTGTTAAAGGAGTAATGTCATAATACTCTCCAGTTTTATCGTTTTGTGGCTTCTAAGTTTTTAGAAAATATGAGCTAAACTCCAGTGTATTTTATGCGTTTGAGATTTGTTATTAACCACAACTTAACCTTTTAACGTCGGAGATTTCACCAACAAGACCTAAAAACACGCTTCCAACTACAGTATCTATTAACACAATTAGTGTAATTCCTACAGATTCCAACGCTGCGCTAAGCCAGTTTTTCCTGTGTCGGATGATTAGCATTAACTGCGGCAACGTGTTGCATATCAACGCAAAGCTGCTCGTCTTCGCTTTCAGAATCCACTGAAATTACGTCAATTGTGTAAAACAATTAAAGAGTTACAATAGTTTAAAGATCGTCAACACTCGGATGCTAACGGGTAGCGTTGTACCACTTTCCAGTTGTCCTTGTTTTGTGGCGCGTACGTTTTTGGCTAAAATGTCGTAATCAGACGGGCTAAGTCCTTCAGTTGGTTTTTTTTTTCAATAGTTATTTATTTTGTTAAACGTTGTTATAAATGTTATTGAATATAAATTAACCCTTTAACACCAGGGAGGTCGCTGGTGACAACAAAAGAACGCAAGTTCTTTAAACTACGCAATTCTTCGTACATTTACACGATTAACGTAATTCCAACAGAACCACTTTTTTCCGATGATTTACGTCAATTTCGTAAACACTTTACTATTACAACATGTTGCATATCAACACAAAGCTGTTTTTCTTCACTTTCAGAATCCACAGGAATTACATTTATAGCGTTAACTATTAAACTGTTAGTTTAAAGATCGTCAACGCTGGCGCTAAAACTCAGATGCTAAAGCGCTGTACGACTTTCCAGTTCTTGTTTTGCGACGTATTCAGTCAATAAATACTGCTTTTCAGATGGGCGGAGTCTTTCAGTCGTTTTTTTTAATAGTTACTTATTTTGTTAAAAGTTGATATAAATGTTATTGATTATAAATTAACCCTTAAACACCGGGAGGGTTGCTGATGACAAGAAAAAAAACGCATGTTCTTTAAACTACGCAATTCTTCGAACATTTACACGATTAACGTTATTCCAACAGAACCACTACTTTCCGATGATTTATGTCAATTTCGTAAACACTTTTCCATTGTAACATGTTGCATATCAACGCGAAGCTGTTATTCTTCACTTTCAGAATCCACCAGAATTATGTCGATTGCGTAAATGATTGAAGAGTTACAATAGTTTAAAGATCATGAACTCTGGAGCTGAAGCCTCAATAGTAAAGAGTAACGTCGTACAGCTCTCCAGTTGTTCCTGTTTTGTGGCGCATAAGTTTTTAGCTAATCAAGCGACAGAAAGTACAAGAAAAAGTGTTTGGTTTCAGTTTAATGTCTTTGTTTCGTGTCTGTGAAGACAAAAAAGAGAAGTGATGTGCTGGTTCATCCTTCATCTTGCCTGGTTTGAGGAACCGCGTCTTGCATATTTCACCCAGATGAGGCCTGTTCCGTCTCCGTCGGGGCCCAGCGGGGCGCCGGCTCGGTCGTGCTCCCCGAACTCCTCCTCCGCGCTCCCTTCACTCTTTGTTTACTCTCACACAGAGCCGGTGATGAGGCCCGGCCCCTCCCCTTCCTCCTCCAAACCCACCCACCACCTCATTACCTCCTCTACCTGATGGGCCCACTCCTCTCCACTTTTTATTTATATATTTATCCATTCTGCCACGGCTTTGCGGGTTTCCGTTTTTAATATCGTCGGTGAAACATGATTATTACCTCTTAATGCTGAAATTACGGGGGCATTCTTTTTGTCATCCTCGCCGTTGCATTTTTCCCGCGTAGCACCCCGTGGCAGGAACATCTTTATCTCCCCATGTGCTCGTAGTTTTAAAACCTTTACCCCCGCTGTTTGAAAAATATTTCTCATTTTCCTCCCCCATGGCGTGGAGAAATCCCCATAGGCAAACCATTAGTGATCTTTCTGCCTTTCCCAAACACTTATTACTATCAGCCGCACTCCTTGAGCTGCCTCATTGGCTTTTGGTAAATTATGCAAATAAGGTGATGTTCGAACATATAGTTTTCTTTTTTTTCGCTGTTTTTCTGCAACTGCGCAAGTTTGCACAGCCTTCCGCGGAGCAGCCATTAAAGTGACTGAGCACGTCAGCAAGATTTATGCATCAGTGACAAATTGTAATGCTCCGCAGCTAATTTCCCCGCTGCTTCTGCCGCCGCCGCACAGGTTTAGTGTTTGCCTTTTGGTGAGGCCTTCGGATGGGAGTTTCCAAAGTGTTTTTGAAATATTTTTTTGTTGTTTTTGTGTCTGTTGTTTGTCGACGTTCACATCTGCAGAGACAGGAGGTAGCTAGCCAAGCGAGGCGTTCGAGTCATTACGGGCGTAACGGAATATATTCCAAAGTTTTCAAAAAAAATAATGTTTTTCCTTTAGTTTCAAGAAAGCTTTTATTTAAGAAACATTAGATTTACCTCCACGCCAATAAATGTATCCACGTTTTAACACTGATTAAAGTGAAACGTTGAATCAACTAACAAAACTTCTGTAACTTGCAACATTTAAAATGATTAGTTTTAATCAAATTAAATTTCAGAGTTTATGATTTGCTCAACTTAAAAATGCTATTTGATAAAAACTAATATCTTAATGTAAAATAATTTTGTTAATTGATCCAACAGTTTACTTTTTACAGTGTATGTAGTAAAAAGTTCGCAATTAACTTTCTTGTATTTTTGTTTTTTTAATAGCAATTGAAAACATTTTGTTGAGAAACTGAAATCAAACAGCCAAAATTGTACGATTCTTTTATTTTTAATATAGCAGATAAAGCGAAAAAAAGGCGAAATTGAGAGAACCCTGAAAAAAGTGAAACGTTGGATCAACTAACAAAAGATCTGAAATTTGTCACATTTAAAATGATTCGTTTTAGTAAAATTAAAATCTTGATGGTTTATTCAACTTAAAAAATTGTATTTGATAAAAATTACATACTTTGCTATTTGAACCAACAATTCACTTTTTACAGAGTATGTAGTAAAAAGTTTGCAATTAACTTTTTATGTATATATATTTTTTTTACTATAACTCGAAAACATTTTATTGAGAAACCTAAATTAAAAAAAACAAACCCTTTTGATTATTTTTAATGCACCAGACAAAGGGGGTAAAAAAAAAGCAAAACTTGCAATTGTTCTGGGTACCCTAAAAAAGTAAAACGTTGAATCAACTGACAAAAGTACTGTAATTTGTTGCATTTAAAATTACTCATTTTAATAAAACTAACATTTTGAGTTGATTGTTTACTCAACATAAAAAAAAGAATTTGATAAAAACTAATACCTTTAAATGTAACTATTTTTTTTAATTGATCCAACAGTTCACTTTTTACAGTGTATGTAGTAAATGCATTTTCTTTTTTTTTAAATATCACACAAAAACATTTTATTGAGTAATCTAAATTAAAAAGCCAAAAACTTTTGATTCCTTTTTTTTAAATGTAGCAGACAAAGGGGGAAAAATACGCGAAATTGCAAACATTAACTTTGACGAACTTTTTGGGTACACTGAAAAAAGTAAAATGTTGAATCAATTAGCAAAAGTTGATTCATTTTAACAAATTAAAAATGTCGAGTTAATGGTTAACTCAACTTAAAAAAATTATTTGACGAAACGAATATCTTTAAATGTAACAGAATTTTTGTTAAATGATTTAAAAGTTTATTTTTTACAGTGTATGTAGTAAATAGTTTGCAATTAACTCTCATATAATTTCTTTTTTTTTTTTAAATATCACACAAAAACATTTTGAGTAACCTAAATCAAAAAACCAAACACTTTTGATTCCTTTTTTTAAATGTAGCAGAAAAAAGGAAGAAAAAAAATGCAAAATTGCGAACATGAACTTTGACAAACATTGGAGATACACTGAAAAAAGTGAAATGCTGAATTAATTAAATCAAAAATCTAAAGTTCAAAAGTAATATTTTTAAACAAATTACAGAACTTTTTTGAATTGATCCAACAGTTCACTTTTTACAGTGATAGCCACATGAAAATAATGTATAAACTGCGTTCTGATTGTTGAAGGTTTTTTTTTGTTTTGTTTTTTTTTGGATGGTAGTTTGAGTACAAAGGGAAAGTGCGGCATTGGGTACTTCAGTACACCCCCCCTCCCCCGTGCCGCCACCCCCACGCGCACTGATCATGATCTGCATAATTGTTTTACTTTAAGAACAGCTAGCTGAAAAGATGGGCCGTTTCAATGAACAGATTAGAGGCTGCAAGCACAAACAAATGACAAATCCCTCTTAACCCCCATGAGCCTTCCACTACCCCCCCCAGCGCCGCCGCCACAAACACACCTCACCCCGTCAACATTTGGCTCTGCCGATGTTATTAAACACAACTTTGTAGATTTACTTCCTTCAAAAGTGCCATTTAACCAGGCGGCGGGCAGGAAGGAGGAAGTGGCGGGAGGTGGCGGTGGGGAATTACAGGTTGCCAGTGGGTCGTCTTGACGGAGGAGTGACAGGGCCGTCATTTCGCCGGCGGGGCCCGCTCCCGCGGTGTTGTGACAACCGGTCATTACGGACGGGCGAGATGCTCTCAGCTGCAGGTTTCAGCTTCCATGCAAATGGACGCAAATGGGCTCCGAGCGCGACCAAGCTAATAACGTCCCTTTCATCCGCTCTGCTTCCCTTTGTCTTTTCCCTTTTAGTATCCTCTCCTCTCTTACCCCCCACACCCCCAGCACTCTGACACCTTAAGGTGGACAGCTCAAAGTGATGTTTTTCATTACTTTTGTTTTTAATATTGCAAATCCGGTTATATGAACCCAGAGAAGACACAGGGTTACCGCAAACCGCCTTATTTGTATTAAATATACTACAGAATATGGAAATTATGAAAGGCTTTGGTTTTTAAATATAGTGAGAGGCTATTTATTATTACTGGATTTTTATAAAGATTTATTTCTTGGCTATGGTTGCCATCCACTTTGTTTTGACGAATATATTTATACAGAGATAAGCAAAAGTTTTAAAACAAATACTTTAGGTCAAATGAAAATAAAATTAAGATCAAAATAAAGATACTCAAAGGTAAGAGACACATTTATTTGAAATTTAACAGCTTTTATGGTCGTGACCTGAGTCAAACTAACATCTTTTTTATATTTTTGAACCTAGCATTTAGCTATCTTTATGTCTTTATTCAGATGAGCCAGATGTTTTGTATTTTCAAATACATGTATATATACAAACACACACAAGTATACATACACAGACGCACAAACACACAAAAAAAAATTCTGCGAATCCGTAAAACCCGCGAATAAAGAAACGCAAATATGCGGGGGAACACTATTAACATTGCGTGCATATATATATATATATACATATATATATATATGTATATATATATATATGTATATATTAACTATTTAGACACTATAGATACATACATACACACATATATATATATGCACAATATTTATATATAATGTTCTCCCGCGTATTCATGTTTCTTTATTCACTTTTTCGCATATTCGCAGTTTTTTTTCAGTCATGTGACTCTTCCTGTTCGTCACAAAAACTCAGACAACTCAAGATGCTTGTGTGAATTTTTTTTTTGTCTATAGGAAATGCTGCTGAGGTGTATCTCCGCACAATGGAGCCCCCACTGGAGCGCGGAGAGGGATAGTCGGCATAGTCGGCATATTCGCGGATGACACCAGCCCTTAACCCCTGCAAATGACGGGATAACTGTATACACTACATGCATACACATATATATATATATATATATATATATATATATACTGTATATATATATGTATATGTCAACACACACGCACATATATATATATATATAAAATATACGTATATATGAAGATATATACATACATACATATGTTCATTACTTATAGAATACATACAACAATTAAACAACACTTCATATTTTTATTTATATCTGTCTTAATCAACAACCTGTTGACATTAAAACAAGATTTGCACAAAACCACATACAATTTTGAAAGGAGAAATTTGGTGAACAAAAGCCTATAGGACTTTGAGCTATACAGTCAAATTATACTGAGATGGCTTGATGAAGTCATGTGGAAAATCTGTCCTTGTTCTTTATTTCTTCTGTAAATAAAAGTAAAATTTGTTTAAACCTATGTGGTTATTTTACAAGGCGGTTAGCTTTACTATAATCCACATTAGGGAGCTTAAACATAGTTTTAATTTATATTTTTTTTACACCCATTCATTTAATCCACTTCTTTAATAAAGAGACGTCATCCTGCTGCGTTCTGAAATCTAACAAGACAGAAGAAATGCACACTGCCATTGTTTTGCTAATGCTGGCTCTCATTCTCGGGGTCAGATTTGATTAAAGTCCCAGTGCATTAGCAGAAGTGAAGTGCTGGTGTTTTCGGGTAAACAGCAGCGGGGGTTCAGCTTTTCACAGACACCAACTGTCTACCTTCAACAGACCTTTAGGCCCGAATGGAGGAGGAAAGTGACAGGTGAACACTAGCAGCCGCTCACTTAAAGTGATTCATCCTCGGTAGTTAATAAACCAGAAGAGGAGGGTCGCATGTGTTGCTCAGTGTGTAACCTTTTGAAAAAGAGCGATTACTTAAGCTAAATGGGTTGTGGGTTCAAATCCTAGACTGAAGCAGTGTTTCATTTAGTTCTAAGAAACCCCAGAAAAACTAAAATTTAAAACACAGATCTATTTTCACGTTAATGAAAGTATGTTGGAAGTTTGTGTAACCTTTGTTTTTCTGTTTTTTAAATATCACACCAAAAAATGTATGACATAACCTAAACCGAAATGTCCTAAAAATTGTCAACTTTTGAGTTTTTCACTTAGCAATTTTTTTTTTCTAAAAACGCAATTCAAATAAGGTCATTGTTGGCCGTTTTGAGCTTTGATGTTTGGTCTATTTATTCCTTTTTAGTTAAATTTAGAATTTTCCCATAATTCCTGTTACATGTAAAATCATCCTGACTGCGTTCTCGGTTCTCCAGTCAATTTGAGACTCTTTCTCAAGATTGTTTATAATTCTGTTTTGCTTTGACACATTCTCATTTAAGTTTGTTTTTGTATAGAAGCCCTCTCATTTTGTTTAAGCTCCTAAACAAATGTGTTTATCCAAACCGCACCAACTCTGTCAAAACTAGGGGCGTAGGGAAAAATCGATTCTGCAATATATCGCGATATATCATTTGGCGATACTTGTATCGATTTAAGATGTTGATGATATTTAATTAGTTATTTATGAGTAAACATAATTCAGCACCTTATTTTTGTTTTCCACTTAAACCACTGTCCTTTATTTTCTCAATCATACTTTTAGAAATCTTATTCGTTAAGGCACATTCATGTGTTTTTTTCTTATATAGAAAAATATTCTGTGTAGAAATCAGAAGATATTGTTTGTTCCCTTTAGGAACAAATATATATTTTGTATTTTATCAAAATAAAAGGGAGCATGAATTTACCAGAGTATACTTAACTTAACTTAAGTGTATATAGTACACTTAACGGACGTTCGACTAGCATGGAGCAGCTTCTTCAATTTCTATCCAATACTAGCGCATATAGTCGGAAAAGTCTTGGTGTAAAATATGAAAGAGGTACAAGTTTCGAGAATCTTGCATCAGGCTTTTCCCTTAACAGCTCTGTTTGGATGTATGATTCCAATCTTCAATGCTTCCAACGGTTAGTCAACTAAAGGGGGATCCGTCTATATCACTGATTGGTCAATACTTGATTTGGTTTAACTTACAAAGAATGTTCAATGGGTGCCAAATTTTGTAGAGCCTGAAATTTGCGTATGCTTAAGTGCGAAAGTGCGGAAGCCCAAAACGCCCATTTGGATAGACTTATCATCTGAAGTGTGACGGTGCATTGCAGAGGGTGGAGTGTATGTAGTTTTGTGAAAACTCTATCTTTTTTGTGTGCTTCCATATACTCAGTCCAACCCTATCAGTGTCAAAAATACATAAACAAACTTGAAATAAATTGGTTTGTTCTTTTTTTTTGTATCTTTGAGAGATGAAAACAGTGTCTACGAATTTGAGCTAAATTCAAATATTGTTCCAATTGACACACCTTAAACGTTACTCGTGAAGCCTCACCACAGGACAACGCTCAGGATGAGGCTGTCCCAAAGTCAGCCCAACACTTCCGGAATTAACAGCCCCGATTAGCAGTTTTATCTTCGAAATAGCAGAAATGCCAGATCAGTGTTCGGCCTCCAAACACGGATAACAACATTTAAAGGATCGTCTGTTGGTTTTGATCTGAGCGCGTAACAAACGGGGCATTCATAGACGGACGCTGTAATTAGATAATTGGATCAATTGCAGAGAGATTATTCTTTAAACTTCCTATAGACTGCTACTTTTGTCCTTTGAAGAAAAAAATATAATGCACTCCCCACTGATGGCCTTTTATTTTTTTGTAACTCCATCTGTCGGAGATAAAAGTCTGCTTGCGTTTTTACAGGAATCCACATCTGAAACTGGGCAATACAGAGCAAAAGCATAACAAACACCATTATGTCAATGTCCTTGAGAAGATGAAGACACTTTACTGTAAGGGAAATAGAGAGAAAATAGGATTTAAGATGTCTGGGCCAAAATTTATACTTCCTTGTTCTGCGATAAAGTGCTCCATAATCTGGAAATAGAGTTTCTTTTAAAATATTAAGGCAGAGAGAAGGGGAGGGGGAGGAGGAAAAAGCAGAGCTCAAAGCAGGCCTGATAATCTAATAAATTGATTTGCAGTATCCTCTGAAACTGTGAACTGATAAATGTTGCTGCCCGCCCCGCGTCGGTTCCCTGCTTTCTTAATGTGCACTAAAAAGACAAAAGGACGGAGGGAGTTTTCGTAAACTACTCCAGACGCCGCTCGGAGCGTGGTCACCCCGCGGATTAGAGGCTTCTCCGCTCCTAAGCCGGTTCATTCTTTGACCAAAATACTTACCCGGCATGAAACGTTGGCCGCCAATGTGGGGGGAATATATATATATTAAAAAAAACAGATTATCCGTGGATATGAACTCCCATGTTCTTGGGATTGTTGGGCGGCCGAACAATAAGCCGCCGACTTGGGGTCGGCATCCAGAATAAGCGGGGACTTCACGGGGCCGTCGTACATGCAGAAAATAGAGTTAATCTGAGATCCCGGAGGAAACCGTTTTTAACTGCTGGGAAAGATTTACCACCCATGACTCCACTGGGCGGGGGGGTTGTGAAAGATGCCACCCTACTCAACACCACCGCCAAAAACATCAGCGCGCACAATGGATAAAGAAAAAAAAGTGATTTATGCCCAAATCCTCTCTTGCTCCTCAGAGTGTGGCGCTAAATGTCTCACCGGACGGGTCGACCTCTCCTCCGCATTGTGTCTTCGAACGGCTTATTTATCAGGCCTCATCAGACAGCTGGGTGTACCTGCGATGGCGAGGGGATTACTGGAGAACCTGGACCGGCGTCAACACCCAGAAAGGCGGCCTTGGACGGCACAAACCACCGGGGACTGTTGGAGGAAAGCGCCCTCCTCCCGCTGTACGCTTAATAAATGCCACTTGACATTGCGGAAGGCTTTAGCTTTTGTCTCCCCACTTTGGAGGAATGAGGACTTGCTCTGGATTTGGGCAGTTGGCGAGGCCTATCTCCACTCTGGCAGGAGGCTTTGAGGATTTCATGGCTGTTTGCCTGCCCTGGTGCTTTTCCCAGCGCCTTACGCCCCACTTGGACAGTTTTTTTAAAAAAAATATTTTTGACTCAGATATTTACATATATCTCTGGCTGTTGGTGACCTATACATGGAATAAGTGAGAACTTAACCATAAGAGCACCAAATTTCCCTAAAGTATGTCTTAAGCTATGTTCACACCGGCCTCAAAATGGCACGTTCTAGCGGCATCTTCCAATGAAATGTTTAATGTTATTTAACTGCCATTTTTCATGTGCCAACACAAAATTTTACGACCGTTTTCGGGCTCTACGTACAAAAGACATCCCCTTTTAAAGGTGTGTTGCAGATTAAGCCCGTCAACCAATCAGGGACTCTGATTTGGCAACGGCATATGGATTTACTTTATCTTGTGAACCCAGATACGGCGACGAGCCGGACGACGTCTGCGTTGGTTTTCCAAATAAAGATAAACCTCTCCTGACTCCATGGTAGTCCATATCCGCCATTGCAAGGTCGCTAGCAACTGCTTCCGCTTTGTGCCCAAATCGCCAAATTTGCACCCGTTCAACATTTCGCACCAAACCTCTTCCAAATGTAGGTAACAGACTTGCGCCAGAAGCCCCTCCCTCCTTTTCCAGGGTGAACAAACATTTAGCTGAGTAAATACTACGTATGTAAACGCAGCCTTTTGCTTTACACCAAACACAATTTGCGCGGCCAGTTTCAATGTGCGGCACAACCTCAACGGCACAACACGAATTGGGTCAGAAGTCAAATATCCAAATTTTGGCAGGTGCTATGTTGCATCGGCCAATGAGGAACTTAGCTGTGATATGTGACGTTTTCATTTACTCGATCAGCAGGTAGAATGCTAATCCAATGTGAGCGTTGTCCGGAGCTTAAGTCTATATCCTCACCCTACTGGGGCCGTGGGGTTGCCAGAGCTCATCCCCAGCAACCGTTGGCTGAGCAGTGAATTCACCACGCGGCTAAAGAGAGTCGGGCCACTTGAATTTTTGTGTGAATCATGTTTTGTTAGAACGCAGCATTAGTCATGAAATGTATTCTAAGTGCCCAGTACTTGAAATGCACTGTCAGACATTTGTTCGTCTTGGCTGCATGAACTGTAGACATAGGGCCATAGCAACCATCAAGTTTTTTTCATGTTTCAGCCTCAAGGTTATGCATTCCAAATTTTGTGTGTCTACAAAAAACAAAATTTTAGATTTTCCTTAGCAACCAATACTTCTACCTGTTTATTCACAATCGGGTGAATCATAGGTCAGGTTTTTACTCTACAGAGTTTTATGTTGACTATATAGTGTGTGATGAGTTGTATGGCCACAGTCTTGGTAGTCAAAATTATGTCTTTCAACTAAGTTTTTTGCACTATTTAAGTCATAATAAACTAAATTCAACGGTAGTAAATAAAAAGGCAATGTTTTTAAAAAATCTATACATGTCAAAGTCAGACCAAGTCAGTCAAGTTCCAATTTCTTTTGTTACAAGTAATCAAAAATTGTGTGATTGAAACAAATTTTAAAAAATGTCCATGATATAGTAGGAAAAGTACACAGTACCTAAATGTCTAAATAGTTGGACTTTAGTTCATCTTGGCTGCAAAGACATAAATCCATAGAAACCATAGAGTTTTTTTCATGTTTCAGGCTCAGGATCATGTGTTCCAAATTTTATGAATCTACAAGGAAGTACATTTTTAGATTTTCCTTAGCAACCAATACTTTTAAGGTCCGTATCTATTTATTTACACAGAAAAAGGTATGTTGAGTTGTATTCTTTATGAGTGTCTTCTGAAGCCAGTTTTCTGTGTTCTGGTGGTCAGATTAAGCTGAAATCAACAGCAGTAAATAAAAAGGGGAAAGAAGCAAAGCTTCAAAAAGCTTCAAAGCTTCATGAAGCTTCATCTGCCCATCATAAATATTCACACATTTGAAGTGTCTTTTCCAGAAACCTCCAAACATGTTAAAGGGGTTACTCACAGGCTTTGAGTGTTTAAGCTCAGGAAGATGGATGATCAGTCCGTACAGATGGTGAAGGATGAGCAACTGAGCTGAGGAGCCTTCTTTAGTGTGTCATGTAGAGCACTTCCTGTGTGACACTTCCTGTTTCCTTGTAGACTTTAGGAGTCCTGTAGGTGGCGCTGAGACTGCACTGAGAACATTTATTTGAACCTGGATCATGAACATCACCAACCTCCATGAGGGAATCTTAAACCAAAACGAAACTAAAAATATTCAAAAAATATGTGAAGCGGGTCGCAGTTACAGTTTAGGCAGTATTTTAGTACACAATGCAGTGTTTTTGTTAATAACGTTAAATTTATATGTATTTGTTTTTGTTTCTTTTACCAACTTTCAGGTGAAAATTAAAGTTCTTGTATGAGTTCTTGTAAGGCACTTTAAAAACCTAAAGCATATTTATGTTTGCTAACGTGAGTTTATTTTAGACAAATGACCGTCCTCTTGTGTTTCTTTCTGTTACTAAGGCTTTTGGTAACGGGTCATTTTTGACCCATGCCTTAAATCAGCTATAAACTACACTAAAACCATTCACTTCTTTTGTTTTTTTCCCACTTCTAATTATCTTGTTAGACCTCCTCATTCGTATTAGTTTTAATGATTTTGTTTTAGACCTTTTGGCTGTAAGCATCTCAATTTTAATTATAGAAAAAAGTTACTATTTTTTCTAAAGAAAAAGAAAAAAAAAGGAAAATCTTATCAATAAATAAAACATTGTTGCATTAGACCACACCTCTTTTCATTTATTTATGTTTACAGTTATTGTGTTGGGGTCAGTTTTGACCCGTATATATTGACTTGAAGAAAATGTTTTTTTTTCCCTCTGGAGTACAACATTTGAATATAAATGCAAAAAAAAATACAATACGTTAAAACAAACAAATGATATATATTTTAGATTTTTTGACAAATTATTTTTGGTGCTTTTGTGCCTTTATAGATAGAAATGGGTCACTGCTGACCCGAACACAATGTTTTTTTCTATTGTTGAGTCGACCAAATTTTTCTGTTTAAATAGAAGGCTACACATGATTACCTAATATGTGCTGCAGTTCCTCAAACGGCCACTAAAGGCTGGGTTCAGAAGCGAGCAGTTTCCCATTCACTCCTATGTTAAAAAGTCCTGTATTAATGTATTTAATGACTTTCAAAAACTTTTTTCTTGGTGGGTGGAGCTAACAAATAAACCCCACCCACCCAACACACACACAGACAGCTTCCATGAGTACCAAAGAGAAATAAAAAACATGCACTAGTTTGTGTAAAGTTAACATTGTAGACAACAGAAAAGTTATTCCCTTCTGAAACCAGCCCCTAGTGGTCATTTGAGGAACTGGTAAATTTAGTGCCACAAGTTAACTTAACCTTTTGGTATTGGAATTCGGGGTTTTTCACCAACTCTGGGTATTTGTGTCAGACCTTGTCTCTGATATTCAAATATTTCAATCTTTATTTAATCCTCTAGAAGTTCACACATTAAAAATCGATTTAATCATCTAACTATACACTCAATTATTTAAACCATGGTTTAGTCAGTTTAAAAAAACGTTATTTTTATTTAAGTTTAACCACGTTTAGCTAGCCCCCCAAATAAAAATGTGGCATATGGAGACCACGCCCTAGTGGCCATAAGTTGAACTGCACTTATTTTTTCTTTATCTCCACCATTTTCGAGCTTTAGCAGATAAGTTAGAGCACATCTCTGATAGATTAAGAAACGAAGTGGACGTGAGTATAGATGAGTCATCCATAAAGCCCCGCCCCCTTTATCCATGTCTCCTCTGTACAACCATAGAATGAACAGCTGGGTTTTGTCAAAGTCAGTGTGATGTTAGCCAGCCAAACATTTCAAGTTGGCACTCGTGAACTCTCAGGGAATATCCAGTCTCCTCTCTTGGAGGTGGAGTGATGGCGCCCACCTTCCTGCACACAATTACCAGCCAGCAAAGGATACAGTTGGCCACTTTTTTCTACTCAACTGAACTGGAGAGAGTTGTAATTAGAGTTATCGGCGGCGTTGACCCCAGAACACCTCGAGTCCACACTTTGGACGAGGGTTCAAACCCTCCATTGGCTTTGCTGTACAGATAGAGAACGCTCTGATGGATGTCCGCGCTCCCTCCAGGCGGCTGGTCCCCCCCCAACTACCATTTCCTGTTTCATGGTGACCCTTCTTGGGTCTGAGCTCACAGGAGAGCAGTGGATTAATGTGCACAAACACTGCAGGAGTTGTCACTTTTGTGGAGGTTCTTTGACCCCAAAGCAAATAAGAATAATCGCAAAAACAAAACATTTTTCTACGGTTCTCACAGCCGCCCGGAGAAACCTGATAATAAATCACGAAAGGCTCAGTTAATGGGGTCAAAACGGGATGTTTATGAACCAGTTTCAGAGGAAAATAAAAGCATCTCTACTTCTTAAAAAAACAAGTGAGCGTGAGGTGCTTTACACACACCTAGTACTCTGTTAAAGCCCCGCCCCCAAAATGATGACATCACAGGTGTGAAACTGTTAAATTAATGTATGGCTTCAAAGCAAAAAAAATAAATAAATGAATATCCACTATCGATACAAAAAATGTAACTGTTGAGGATACCCGAAGGAAGTTTTAAAATTATTATGGGATGGCCACAGGACCTAGCGTTTTAAATTTGGCATTTTTCACATTTTAACGCAGTGTGGGAACAGAAAACTTATTCGAACAAATTTCACACGCATAAGGTCATCTTAAGTTTTTAACCACAACCAAAACTTAATTTGATCGTCAGGAGGAGGCAAGCATCTTGAATTTTGCATTAAAAACCACATTTAACGGCAACTATCGCTTCCTAACTTCTCGAGCATTTTTGGAAAACTGTGGAAAAATGTTGGAATTAGAAGTTGTTCATTTTGAATGCCGTTAGCGTGACAAGCTAGCAAAAGTACCGTTCTTCTGTTGTGTGCACATTTTTTACTGGAATATTGTGAAAATGTAATACATAAATCCCTGACTCAAGATGAATCAAATAATATAAGATATGATATGAACAAATTAGGAATGTGGGTGTGGTCAATAAAAAATCTCTGTTGCTAAGGAAATTTAAAAAAATCTACTTTTACCGATTTTTAAAAAAATGGCATAGACATGTCCATCATACCAAGGCGACCAAAAATTAAAATGGTTACTATGGAAATAAATCAACAGAAAAGTCACCATTTTGAAAAGTGTTTTTTTTTTTTCTTTTCAAACACTTGCAGCTTTATTTATTTAC
>NC_050513.1:18102291-18108663 GCF_002922805.2 Oryzias melastigma | reverse complement strand
GAGAGCACCAGTAAATCTTCGAAAAATCTTTCCCTTTCCAGAATAAATAAATATTGTTTCCATGTCCCTTAATTGGCTTCATAATTTTTATTTCATTTAATTTAATTTTTCTTAAAGTTGTTCATAATTTCTTTTATTGCTTCAACTTTAAGGTACCTACATTCCATATACTGGTGTCAGCATTTAGTTTAATGTAAAAAGTTCAAATTTACACAAAATCAAAATCGTTTTCGTGTTTTTTTAATTCTATCTTTAATTTCATGTTCACCACATTCCTTTCTTGAATTAGAAGTAAACCATGTGACACCTTCTATAAAATCTCATATATATATTTCTTTAATTTCAGGTTCTGCTTTCCTTTCAATGTCATAACTTTCATTTTCAAATTTGAAGCCAATCTCAAAGTTATGCAGTTTAAAATGTCCACTAGGGACTGGTTTCAGAAAGGAGGCTATTTTTTTATGTAAAGTGTCCAACTTTACACCAAAATGAATCTGGGATCAGTCTGGAATGATGCGGTTAGCTTGAAGAGTCGTTAAAGGGCATTAGCTATTTTCCTATTGGCCTTTTGCTGAATAGCTACATTTCAGGTTGGTAGGCTGTACTGACAGTTGCCATGCCAACAAATTTTTGAGTTATTTTCTTTTTATATAAGTGACTTCATTTGGTAAGTTGAACCCTAAGTTTGACAGACGTTCAAGAAGGAGGTAAACGGACATTCTTGTGCTCAATTTTAGCATACAGTGTTCACATTGGACTGGCGCTATGATAGATGCTAGCATACAGTTAGAGGAGGCTTGATGCAAATCTATGAAATCTTGTTCCAAACTTTTTCTTTCGCATAAATGAAAGACTTGGCGTTGTATAACTCCATCGGAACACGAATGACAATTATTAAATTATTTTTATGACCAATTTGCAGTTGGCACTTCCATGGATGGAAAGGGATGCTACCCTTGTGTCACTAGTTGCGTTTTTGTTACAGAAACAGAATAAAAACGGGTCGTTTTTAACATGGAACCCAAAAAATTTGCATTTTTGCACATTTACATGGACTTTCCATTGGAATAGTCACATATTTTTGGGGGTTGGTGTGTACGTAGCTTAATACTAATATAATCTACTAACAAAAACAGGAAGGAACCTCAACTAAAACAATTACACAACTAAAAAAACAGGTTTCCCCGTCATCCTTCCTCTTGACTAAAAGCAATTGTCTGGTTCGCTGCTCCACCTCGCTGTCCTCAGCTGTTTTTCTCCTGAAGGTGATTTACTCGGACAGCAATAAATTAACTCTTAAAGACACTATCTCTTGTTTGGACAGCGCCGAGGAGACAAATGACTAAGTGCAGTCTTCATGGAAACTGGAGCTGTACCTCGGTTGGCGCCTCCGAGGCGGTGACTGACTGCCTGACAAATCGGCGGTGACGGATGCACCTCTACCTGGCCCCTTCCCGCCGCCGTCAAACGTCCGCGCGGTCGCGGAGTTGACGGGTAACGGCCCGCGGCGCTGCGGCGAGGCACCGACACTCTGAAATGCCAAATGCCCCTCCCCGAGTCCTGTCGAGGAGGGGATGCGAGGTTGCAAGGGGAGGTCGGTCGTGTCGCACCTGGTTAAGAGATGCTTAAGACAGCTGGCAGGCTGGAGACGTTTGTAAGAACAGCGACAGCTTCATTCGCCGCTGACCTCGGGACAGAGATGATAAAGACGGGGATGGCCCTTTTGGTCTCCAACCGCGGGGTCTCCGTCACAACTGACCTTGGTGTGACTGCATCCCGCGATATTTAATGAGACGGAATGTATATACTGGAAATTAAAATGGCATTAAAACAATTTTAGGAAAACTCCAGGATTCCCTCACCGGGGACGTCGGATATCTTTAGTTTGAACCTAGAACTTTTAGAATATTCAAAACATTTCCAAATCGTCTTAACTCTCGTGTTCTCTTATGGGGTCCAGATGACCCCACCCTTACATGACAAAGTGGACAGGACTTCATGTTTGTCATTGGACATCAGTAAAGATCAACGATCATTGATAAAAAAAAGTTCAGCGCACTGTCTTGTGGGGTCCAGATGACCCCACTTTTAATGTAAACAAGCCTAGGAGAGCGAAAGGGTTACAATAGACTCCTTAACGTCTCAAGTTGTTCTCAAATTGTTCCTAAATTAATACAAGTCTGGGCACAAGCTGGCATTGATTGCTATGCTAGCATGTTTATGAATCGGCCAAAATCTGGGACGACTTGGGAAGAGATGGTGACATATGAGACAGCAATGGGATTTTTTTGGAGACCAAATTGAGAATTTCACATTTGAATAATCCATCCGTTCTCTTAATTCGTTATACTCCTTTCTTGGTCACGTGGCTGCTGGAGACAGCCTAGGCTACTTAGGCTACTGCTGGGCAAAGACAGGGTACTCTCTGGACAGGCTGCAAGGTATTTGAAACAAACATATTAAGAATTTTTATAATTGATATGCTAAGAAAGTCCAGACCGCATTTCCCCTTTGGTCAGTATTACATCACTAGAGAGGCACTGCTGTGGTTCTTCTACACATTCTCACGCCCAACTTGTCATATATGGACGTAATACATCACAGGTCCAAAACCAACGGCATACGGTATCAGACGCGGAACCGCTACCAGTATTGGGGTTAGGGGTTGGGTTACCAGTGCCAGGCAAAGTTTAGGGTTAAGTTTGGGTTAGGGTACCAGTATGCAGACCAATACCGGTACTGAACCGGTACTGAAATCTTAACCGGGTCGAGGTTAGGGTTCAAGAACCGGTCCGGTACCAGGTTAAGGTTAGGGTACCAGTATTAAGATTTGGGCTTGGGTTACTGTTAAGATACCAGTACCTTGCTAAGATTAGAATTAAATTAGGGTTAGGGTATCTGGAAAACCTTGAACGGGTTAGGTTACTGGGTTAGAGTTCCAGTACCTGTCTGGTATTGGTACCCTTACCCTAACTTACTGGATCGTTGAGCGGTATTGGAACCTTAATCAGGTTAATGTAAGACAACCAGCTTAGGATTTCTGTAACTGTCCAGTACTGGGACTTGTACCCTAACTTACTGGAACCTTAACCGGTACTGGGACCTTAACCGAGTTAACGTTAGGGTTCCCGGACCAGTCTGGTATCAGGTTAAGGTTAGTGTTCTAGTACCAGGTTAAGGTTAGGGTACTAGGTTAGGATTCCAGTACTGGTCTGATACTAGTCTGCATACTGGTACCCTAACCATAACTTACTAGGAATTTATCCGAGTTAACGTTAGTGTACCAGGTTAGGGTTCCAGTACCAGTCCGATACTGGTACCGTAACCCTAACTTGCAGGAACCTTAACTGGTACTGGGACCATAAGGGGTTATCGATTGGGGTATCAGGTTAAGGTTAGGGTACTGGGTTAGGGTTCCAGTACCGGTCTTGTCCTGATCCGTGTCCCAAGGGTCGGGGACCCCTACATGGCGTATGCATTTTTTCCTCTCTGTGGCCCGGTACTAAGTGGCCCTTAGACCAGTACCGATTTACGGCCCGGAGGTTTGGGATCCCTGATTTAATCGGAAAAGCCAACACATCCTAAAACTACGAGTTAGGGACACCTAAAGTGTCAGAAAGTGGCGCTGAGGGGGGCCAAACCATAAGTCCATCTATGACAGCCCAATGACCTCTTGCATTATCTAATCCATCCATGAATTCATCTTCAGAAGCCATCAAACCATTTTCAGGGTTCACAGGGATTCCAGGAGCCTTTACTGTTGGTGAAGGTGGAGCAGATCCTGACACTTTCAAATAATCACTGTAAAATAATAAAAATAATACCAATTCTGATGTTCCTGGTTTTCCGTTACTAACTTTTCCTCTGAATTTGAGTCTAATTCCAACACACCTTTACGTCAGTCTCACAGATCTCCCAGAAGGCCACAGCTCCTCGCCGTCGACAGCCTTTTCTCTCTCCCCCCGACGCGCCGCTGACTGTACATCATGTGACAGTGAGTCTATTTGTGTCACAGCAGGTTGGGGGAAATGTCAGAAAGGAGCGCCGGCTCCAGCTCCTCCACGCATCTGCTCAACAAAAGGCAGGAAGCTCCTTCCGAGCAGCGCCGCCATCAGAAAAGGTCAAGCTGGAGAAGTTTAACACTTCATCTGTCGTGTCAAATCTGTCCTTCCTCAAAAAGTAGCTTAAAAAATCGGCTAGCTAAAAAACTGAATGAAGGGCCTCGCTTGATTGCCTGAGGGAGTATCTGGAGTACAGTAAAATATGTAGATAAAACTGTTTAAATTTGACCTTAAAAATCCCATAAATTCACAGGAAGTGGCTGTTTATGCGTTATTATTGCCTTAAATTAAGTGTTTTATGTTTAGCCTGCTAGCTAGTCCAGCTATAAATAACATTTTCGACTCTTATTTTGAAATTTCGGAAGACAATGTTGAGGATAGACGTGGTTTTGCTGCTGCCGTTTGTTTAGTTCTCATCTTAGTTGTTAGTCCGAAACGACTTCTGTCCAGCAGGAGGCAAGACTCCGCCCCCTTTTTTTTTAATTTTTAGGCTTTTTTAGCATCTTATGGTTAATTTGCAGAATGCTTACTTCCTCTGGAGCATCAGAGCGGTGAAAGGACGCTCTTCAGCGAAAAACCAACCCAACAAAGGAACCAGGAGCGCGTGTGGCGTTTGATGATGTAAATACAACCTTAAGTTTGGGATTAAGCCCCGCCTCCATTCACATTTGAGCTTTTTTTGTTCATGTCACATCAAGATTATATTAAAAAAAAAATTAAATAGTTTCAAAAATTTCAAAGCATTTGTTGGTCTGTCAAAACTCAACACTCAACATTCTGATCCCGCCAAAATAAAAGTATTCCGTCTCAAATTATTTTCAGGCACTTGCGATATTATTGTTCATAACTCTACATTTTTCTCAGACTTGAAGAATCCAAACAAGAATTTGAAGCAATGTTTTAACACTGATCCACTAAAACCTATTGTGATGCTAATAACGTTTTGAATAATTTTTAAGCTAACAAGTTTGTTTTTAACACTTTTTTTTCTCACAATTCGGCAGCCACACTAGTGCCAAAAAGTATATGATCACATTTAACAGTTAAGCAAATTAGACAACTTCTAAAATACGCAGGAATTTCAAACTAAATGCCTTCGCAGGGAAGTGTTAGCTAAAAACTAGCACCAGATGCTAGTCTGTCACAACGTGTAGCATGCTAGTCCAGCCAATAAAAACTACACGGTCTCAAATAATTGTTTAAAAAGTGCATTATTATTGTTCTTAGCTACATTTTCTTCAAGCATAAACAATCACACCTAGAATTTAAATCAACTGTTTAACATATATCCTCCAAAAACGACTGTAATGCTAATAAAGTTTTAAATCATGTTTTATGCTAGTTAGCTTGTTTTTTTTAGCATTAAACTTCCTTTCATTTTACAATTTAGTAGCCACACTCTTGTGAAAAAGTATATGTATATCAAATCCGACTTACTTGTTAAATACATGTTCGACCGCTAAAATACACAGGAATTTCAAAATAAAAGTGTTTAAAGTCGAGTGTTAGTTTGAATATTTTCTTAAGCTAATTAGCTTGCTTTTAGCGCTATACTTACTTTTGTTTCACAATTTAGCAGCCACACACATGCGAAAAATTATATCTATAGGATTTGACGTAATTGTTAAATACATGTACGAATGCTAGAATATACATGAATTTTAAAAATAAAAGTTTTTAAAGTCAAGTTTTAGCTAAAAACTTGCATCAGATGTTGGTCAATCAAAACTTACAACATGCCAATGCAGTCGAAAAAAAAAAAAACTTTGTCTCTTCAAATAATTGTCTGAGACATGCGTTTTTATTGTTCTTAACTAGACATTTTTCTCATACACAAACAAACCCAACTAGAACTTTAAGCAACTGTTTAACGTTAATCAACCAAAAAAAAGCTACTGTATTGCTAATTCAGTTTTGAATATTTTTTAAGGTAATTAGCTTTTTTTTTAGCTTTAAACTTCTTCCTGCACTTCTTTTTTCACAATGTGCAGCCACACTTGTGTCATAAAGTGTATGATTAGACTTAGCACTAAAATACACAGAAAATTCACATGAATTTCAAAATAAAAGTTTTAGAGTGAAGTGTTAGCTGAAAACTAGCAGCAGCTACGACAATTCCGCTAAAATAAAACTCTTTAGTCTGAAATAACCGTCTGAAACGAGCAGTATTGTCTGTCACGAGACACAAAAATCCCAACTAGAATTTAAAGAAGCTGTTAAACGTCGATCCACCAAAACTTACCCTGATGCTATTAAAGTTTTAATTTATTTTTAGCTAATTAGCTTGTTTTTAGCTCCAAACTTGCTTTTA
>NC_050513.1:18078594-18102145 GCF_002922805.2 Oryzias melastigma | reverse complement strand
AAAACTCTTTAGTCTCAAATAACCGTCTGAAACGTGCAGTATTGTCTGTCACGAAAATATTAACTAGAATTTAAAGAAACTGTTAAACGTCGATCCACCAAAACTTAGCTAATTAGCTTGTTTTTAGCACCAAACTTGCTTTTATTTCACAATTAAGCAGCCACACTCGTACGAAAAAGTATATATGTTGGATTTAATGTAATTGCTAAGAGCATTTACAACTGTTAAAATACACAGGAATTTCAAAATAAAAGTTTTGTCATCGGGTGTTTGCTAAAAACTAGCATCAAATAATGTATTTATTTATTTATTTATTTTTTCAAGTAACTGCCCGAATTTTGTTTCTAATCTTTAAGCAAATGTGGCTGCAGCTAAAAAATAAGATAAAAAACGTTTTTTTTTTTAGCATTTTTATG
The DNA here is from genome assembly GCF_002922805.2 of Oryzias melastigma. Taxonomy (NCBI): domain Eukaryota; kingdom Metazoa; phylum Chordata; class Actinopteri; order Beloniformes; family Adrianichthyidae; genus Oryzias; species Oryzias melastigma. Next base: position 18,101,729 of record NC_050513.1, on the reverse strand, counting down.
TGTAAAACTCTGTGCTGGTTAAGCTAAAACTTTATTAGTTTTAAGCAAACGAACGGAACAAGAAGGGAGAAGCAAAACAGCAAAAATATGTTGGAAAATGAAGATTTACCAAACATTTAGAACGTGTCTAAGAGCATAAAATAAGATAGAAAATTGGGGAAAAAAAGGGTTTATTTATCCTACATGAGCAGGAACGCTTCCCTCAAATCAGGAAGGTCACGGAGCGCGCTCAGTTTTCCAGGAAGTAAGGTGTGCGCCGCTCACATCTAGATGCGAGGCGATGGCGCGGCGGCATATGGAGGCAGACGTGGAGCGCTGAGAGGCTTTCATAAGCCCGTAACAGATTCCGCTCATTGTTCTCCAGATGCCAGTTAACCGAGCCAATTGAGATTTTACGCATTTCCGAACAACAAGAGGTATTTAAACAGCAGCAGCTTTTTTCTTCTTCTTTTTTCCGGCGCACACCGCTTCATTTATTGTTTTTCTTCTCCTCCTTTGATGGAACCCTCTTCAAAGCGCGCCTCCTCACCGATCATCCAACCCGGCCCCCTCGTTTTGCACATTTGCGAGGTGTTTTTTTTTTACCTTTAAGAAAAATAAAACATCGAGGTTCATTAAAGAAAATTTTTGAATAAAAAGAAGCCCTTTTTAGTGGAGTTCTCGTCTCCCCGGGAGACTAAACAGAACAAGAAATAACACGAGGAGTACGTATTAATGCATGCCCTTTGATGTGCGGCTCGCCGAGTCCTGTAGCACCATTAACAATTTAACTGAAACATCACGTTTGTCAAAACTAAATTGCGCATCTGAGAGTGGAGGTTGAGAGAAGCGATCCTCTCGGAGAGCCAGAAAGGCCCAATTAGAATTGTGTCTTTGAAACTGGAGCAGAGAAGTGAGCGGGTGGACGGACGGATGCTGCAGACTCCCATCACACGATGGCTTAGCTCCCTCTAGTGGACGACCTCGGAACGGCGCAACTTTTAAATAAAGACGAGCACAGAAAGAGGAAAAAGGACGCTTTTGTTCAGCATGGATCCAACTTTTTCTTGTTGTAGGAAAATGTATCTTATTTAAAATGGTTTTAATTGGAAAATTAGGAAAACTATCAAATTAAATGAAATGAGAGTCTTGGTGAGACGGGTTTTCTCACCTCATTGGACCAATTTTTGTTTGTGTCATTTGTTTTTCTTTATTTACATTTTACAGATTTTTTTTTTTTTTACTTATTTTTAGTGAGTTTTTCAAACATACATGTTGAGGAAAAGTCTAACAATCTGTTTTACTTCCCTAAAAATGATGTACGAATCTAATTTGTTCCATTTCTATAAACAAATGTTATTTTTTTTTTATGGCAGTAAAAAAGACAAAACTAACGAAAGTGTTTATAAACATCCCAAAATGTCACTTGTTGGATAAAAAAATGAAGATTCAAGCTAAATTTAAGGTTATATTAGTTCTCAAAACCTACGGTGGCCCTGAAGGGCCAAATATCTGAACGAATAACTCAACGTCAAATAAAGAAGCAAAAGAAATAATAAAACAAAAGACAACATTACATCTTAGAAGTGAAACTAAATGTCAGAAAACAAACACAATTCATAAAGACACAAAACACAATTATGAAGAAAATGTAACACAAACTCAAAAAGTACAACAAAATCTCTACAAACACAAAACACATTTCCAAAAACAAAAAACAAATCCCAAAGAAGTAAACACAATCGCAAAAAAACTAAACACAATTTCAAAAGAACAAAACAAAGTTCCTAAAATTCTGAATATAATTCCAAAAGAACAAAACAAAATCACTGTCAAAACTAAAAACAATTTCCAAAAGCAAAAAACACAATTTAAAAAAAATAAATGCAATTCCAAAAGACCTTAAAGCACTCCAAAAAACTAACAATTCTACAAAACAAACCAGATTCTAAAGGAACAAAACAAAATCAGAAATAAAACTAAACACAATTCCCAAAAACCTGAACACAATTGCGGAAACAAGTTTGAAAGTGAAACACAGTTCAACAAAACAAACACAATTCCAGAAGAACTAAACAAAATCACAGGCAAAACTAAGCATATTTCCCAAAACATAAAACACAATTTCCAAAAATTAAACCCAATTTCCAAAGAACAAAACACAATCAAAAACACTAAGTACAATTCTAAAAAATAACAAACACAATTCCCCAAAAACTAAAAGACGAATTGAAAAACTAAACACAATAGCACAAAACACACACAATTCTAAAATTACTAAACAAAAACCATGGGAAAAACTAAAACTATTTTCCAAAAAAGTTAACACAATTCTACAAAACAAAGACAATTCCAATAAAACTAAACAAAATCACAAGCAAAACGATACAAATTTCTCAAAAACGCAAAACACAATTTTAAAAGTTTAAACACAATTTCAAAAGAACAAAACACAATCAAAAATCTCAAAGCCAAATTAAAAAAAAAAAAACAATTCCCCAAAAACTAAACACCATTTCAAAAACACAAATCCAAAAACTAAACACAACTGTACAAAGCAAACACAATTCTAACAGTACCAAACAAAACCAGAAGCAAAATTAAGAACATTTCCCAAAAATGCAAAACACAATTATAAAAAACTAAACGCAAATCTAAAAGAACTAAACACAATATCATAAACGGAGCACTCAAAACAATAAACATATTTCCTCAAAACACACTTTCAAAAAAGCTAAACAAAATTTCAAAAAATTATTGCCAATTATTTGCCAAAAAAGAACAAACAATTAAAAATAAGATACACAAAAAAGTAAACACATTTCCCCCCAAAAAACAACACACTTTCAACAAAACAAAACACAATTACAAAGGAAACTAAACACATTTCCTAAACACAGAAAACACAATTCCCAAAAAATTAAACACAATTCTAAAAACAAAACACACTTCTAAAAAAAATATCAACAACACACTATTCCAAAACAATGAGACAATGAAAAAGGACACATTCTGGACCAAGAACAAGAACCCGGAACAGGGAGGAACCCTGGGTCGTCACTGATTGGACGACGACGTTTGTTCACTTTAAGTTCTTCATCTCAGTCCAGACTGAACATTTCTCTGTTCTTCAAAGAATCAGTGACATCCCATAATACCTATCTTTTCCAGTTTCTTATTGATTTATAGAATGTACTTTGATTATTAGCTTTGCATTTAGTTCATGTGATTTGAACTTCCGGGCCACCGTAGAAACCCACAAACCACAGCAACAATCAAAACATCCAAAATGTTTTTCCATTTTTCCAGAACCAGTGACGCTCAGAGGCAGGAGCGGAGCGGCGCCGGAACGGGGGGAACGCCGCTCACTGACTAATACCCGGCAATTAATCACTTGATTAATACGGCCTTAAACGCACAACGCGACAGTGACAAATCCCCGTCGCACGTTTGCGATCCCGGAAACGATAATTGTGCGATGAAAGTCTCGTTTGTCACTTGATGAAAGCTCGTGGTGAACTTTTATTTTGCTTTTTTTTGTACCCCGCAGCTGGACGTCCTTTCATTTTAATGATCACCTCCACCGCTAACGCGGCGGCGGCGATTACGGAGACGAAGACCAACCGGGCTGTAAAAGTTGCATCAGATGTTGCAAAGGCGGAGAAAATGAGATTTTGTGTTTTGTTTTGTTTGCTGGTTTCCATTTCGTGATGTTTTCATCTTGAATAATTAAAAAGCCCCCTCCACCACCAACGCCGCCGCCCTTTTTAACCCTTCCGCTTGGTTGCCAGATTGGTGCTGCAACTCAATTTTCAGCACCCAGGAAACACAAATGTTGCCTCCTTCTTCCTGGTTTCCGCTTTGCTGCGGTGACCCAGTTTTCCCCTTTTTTTTTTATTCGTGTTTTTCCAAATTTGTCCATCAGAATTTATCAAACCCTCATTTTTTTTTTTTTTTGGTTTCTTTTCCTCCATCACAGGATCGGTTTGAGAGAATCCTGCAGGAGTGCGGCCATAAATAATGCAGGACGGAATACGTGATGAAGTTTTTATGTTGCAGCCGTTGATGTGGACACCTCGTTTTCAAGCGGGCCGCGGGGACGCCGATAAAAGCTGGAATCATAATCAATTGATACTTATTAGCTAATAGAGGGGGAAAAAAAATGTTTAAAAATTCAAACTCCCCCCAACATGGCGTTCTCTGCCTCCTGTCTGAGTGATTTCCTAATGAGAGGACCTTTCTTTCTTGTTGCTAAAGCAGAATTAATTAGTCAAATCATCAATATTCTCTCATTTTAACTCTTTTTTTTTAAAGTAAACACTCGGAATGTAGCGAGCAGATAGAGCCGCCACGTTGGAGTTGAAGCGCAGCTGTCACCCGCCGTTTGACAGCATGCAGATGAAGGGGCTGCGAGCGAGAGCCCGGCCAGGCGGTGAGCCGGCCCCGGAGAGGAGCCCGGGGAGCTGGAGGAGGGGGAGGCGGTGCAGCGGCCGCGCTCCCCCGGTACCCCGCTAATGAGCTCCACTGTTGCTGCTCCACAACATCACACACACACACACACACTCACTCACTCAGAGAGAGGGAGAGGGCAGCGGACTGCACACAAACCAGATATGACATGATGAGACATCATCCAAATGTGACACAGAGGCAGCAAGTCAGTCATAAACACCATGAAACTCAGTGTTACACACCTACAAATGGTGGTTCAAACAGCACTTCATGACGGTTCAACTGCAAAACACATTAAGGACAGATTAAAGGTAAGCTTTGATGCAAAAAAATTAAAATGAACAATGAAAGTCCATGGCAACCATTCATTTTTTTACTTGTCTTGGAGTGCTAAATATGTGTCGCAATTTTTGACCTTTTATGTCAGATTGAATTTCCCCTTTTTCCCTAGCAACCAGCATTTCCACCTACCATTTAATTTATGTATATTGGAAGTCCTTAGCAACCATACACTTTTTTACTCATTTTGGACTATTAAATGTGTTTAGTCATTTTTGTGCCTCTATCTCAAACTGAACTTTCCCTTTTTCCCTAGCAACCAGCATTTCCACCTAACATTTAATTTATGTATATGAGAAGTTCATAGCAACCATATATTTTTGTACTCATCTTGGACTAATAAATGTGTTTAGTCATTTTTGTGCCTCTATCTCAAACTAAATTTTCACTTTTTCCCTAGCAACCAGCATTTCCACCTACCATTTCATTTATATATACGGGAAGCCCATAGCTACCATACACTTTTTCACACATTTTGCACTGATAAATATGTGTAGTAATTTTTGTGCCTCTATCTCAAACTAAATTTTTACTTTTTCCCAAGCAACCAGCATTTCCACCTACCATTTAATTTATGTATATTGGAAGTCCTTAGCAACCATACACTTTTTTACTCATTTTGGACTATTAAATGTGTTTACCAATTTTTGTGCCTCTATCTCAAACTGAACTTTCCCTTTTTCCCTAGCAACCAGCATTTCCACCTAACATTTAATTTATGTATATGGGAAGCTCATAGCAACCATATATTTTTGTACTCATCTTGGACTACTAAATGTGTTTAGTCATTTTTGTGCCTCTATCTCAAACTAAATTTTCACTTTTTCCCTAGCAACCAGCATTTCCACCTACCATTTCATTTATATATATGGGAAGCCCACAGCAACCATACACTTTCTCACACATTTTGGACTGATAAATATGTGTAGTAATTTTTGTGCCTTTATCTCTAACTAAATTTTCACTTTTTCCATAGCAACCAGTATTTACACTTACCATGTCTTTAGGAATATCCGAAGTCCATAGCAACCGTAGACTTTTTTACTTGCCTTGGACTTAAAATGTATCTGTAGCAATTTTTTTGCCTCTAGGTCAAAATATATTTGAATTTTTTCCTAGCAACCAGCATTTTGTTGGCATTAAGTACCCATAAATGCTAGATACATAATCGGCTTTATAACTGAAACATTACCACACTTCAAACAGACATATATAGGGCAGATTTGGGGCAAACTTTGCAATAAATGGAGGAATTCCAAACTAACCTGTTTACTTGTCAGGGACAATGAAACATTTTTGTTCCCCTAATCCTAGAGGATACTTAAACTCCTCCTCCTAGAGAAGGAGCACTCCGCCCACCCAGAGAGGGCAAACTACCTTTCTCCGCTCAAGGATCGAGGCCTCAGACTGCTGACCCTCACTGCAGATGCTTCACACAGACGAAAACTGCCCCAATGCATGCTGGTCCATTCAAAATAAGGAGTCCAGCTTCAAATATTGTTCCCACATGCCAATCCCAGGCAACATAATGGCCAGCGACCAGCTCCATGATGCTACAATGATGATAAACACACAAAACGTGAGTTTTATTCTTAGCCTCCTAAGACCTGAAATAACATTTTGGGTTTTATGACCTCAGTGATGAATTCAGTGAGACTCAGTGACTCCACAGCTCAAATATTATCTCAGTTATTCGCGAGTTACATTTAGAAAACTTTTTCTTTAAAATAGAAAATCCCTTAACTTTTCCCTTAACTTTTCCCTTAATTTTTCCCTTAACTTTTCCCTTAACTTTTCCCTTAAATTTCCCCTTAGCCGAACTCACTTTGACGTTTCTCTTCACTGTTCTTTTAAATATTTCCCTTAAAGTTCCCCTTAAAAATCCCCTTAATTTTTCTCTTAACTTTTATTTCCACATTTCCCTCAACATTCTCCTGTTTAGGGGTATTTAAGTTGGTCTCCTTAAAAATTAGCTTTCTTTTACTTTGAAACGAGCTTTCGACGTTTTTCCTTAAAACACCCTTAACTTTCCCCTTAAATCTCCTTTTTTTTTTTCTTTCTTCTACTTTTTCTCCTCAGTGATTATGTCACTGCGACTACATGGATCAAATATTATCTTCAGGGCTTAAGTTTAGAAAAATCAATATAATAAATAATAAAATCCCCTTAACTTTTCCTTTAATCTTTCCCTTGAATTATCCCTTAACTTTTCCTTAATGTTTTTCCAGCTATATTTATTTGTTCTCCCTTCAATATAAAAAGTGACTGATCTCAAAATCTCGTGTCCCCAAAAAGAAATATAACAGAAGAAAAAAGAAGGATGGTAGATGGAAATATTTGCAAAAAAAAGTATTTTTTCTTTAAAAATTCCCACCATAACCTTTGAAGTTTGCCATAAGATTTCCCTTAATTCTTCCCCTTAAAAGTCCATAAAACTTGACCGTTTTATTGTTATTAATGGCCCGATGTTATCTTTGCCTCATTTCTAACTTGTATATTTTTGACAAAATATGTTTTTATGAAGAGTAAAATATTGAAAGTTATTTAAGGTTTAAATTGATTTATTCTGAAATAATATTCCTGCCTTTAATTATTCATATTTCTGTTAAAAAGTTACATTTTAAACTTTTTAAAAATTGGCATTCAGGTAGATTTTAGACTATTTTAAAACTTAACAAGATTTTTTAGGCTATTTTTGAGTCAAGCTAATACTTTAGCTACATGCTAGCTGTTTTGGCTAATTTTGGCTTTTTTCTGTTTATTAGGATATTTTTAAATGTAGTTATTTTTTCAGGAACATGCTTGCTACTTTGGCTAACCTAGGCGTTTTTTTGTTTGTTTTTTAGGCTAATTTGGCATTTAACAAATATATTAGCTTTAGGATTTTCAGCTATTAGCTTCAGTGTTTTCAGCTATTAGCTTCAGCGTTTTCAGCTATTAGCTTTAGTGTTTTAGCTCTTAGCTTCAGTGTTTTCAGCTATTAGCCTTAGTGTTTTCAGCTCTTAGCTTCAGTGTTTTCAGCTATTAGCTTCAGTGTTTTAGCTATTAGCTTAAGTGTTTTCAGCTATTAGCTTCAGCGTTTTCAGCTATTAGCTTTAGTGTTTTAGCTCTTAGCTTAAGTGTTTTCAGCTATTAGCCTTAGTGTTTTCAGCTCTTAGCTTCAGTGTTTTCAGCTATTAGCCTTAGTGTTTTAGCTATTAGCTTAAGTGTTTTCAGCTATTAGCTTCAGCGTTTTCAGCTATCAGCACTAGCATCTTCAGCAAATTCATCTTACAGCATGTAACACTATCGGGGATAATACTATATATCTAGTTCATAATTATGTTTAAAAAAATATGCTTTTAAAGTTTTACAAATTTATTTTTAGAGTGTTCAATAAAAGTTTATCCTGTTCAGCCCGAGATATAAGGTGTGTTTTGGATTTTGGCCCCTTTTTGACACCACTGCCCTAAACCATTTCTCTCATTTTACCTTAAATATTTCCCTTAACTTTTCCCTCAAGCCCCAATAAAAAGAAATTCACACAGTTGAAAAATATTTCACAAATGAGCACCTTTTCTAATCTTTATTTGTTCTTAAATATTTATTGTTTCAAACGTTTGTTCTACTCTGAATTTAGTGTTTTCAATTTTCCACCTTAACCATGACAGTGAAACCCAACAAAAGTTGGCATATTACCACAAACATTTTCTTTTATTTTACCTGTAAAGTTCCCCTTAACCATCAAAGTACATTAGAAATATATATTTTTTTCTCAAATCTGAAAAATCTGACAAATTAGTACTTTTTTTTATTTCTTCATTCTATCTCCAACATTTTACAGTTTATCCTACACCATTGGGTTATGGGTAAACTATCTTTACCTTTGTCAGCCCTTCTACTGTTATAAGCTAATAATGAGTATCCTTTTTTTGTGTTTACTTGAGATTTTCTACTTAAAAATACTGAAGCTACCATTTTTTTCTTTTTTTTTGGCGCCTTGCGACGAACTGGTGACCCGATTACGGTGTTCCCGCCTTCGCCCAACAGTAGCTGGGTCGGCTCCAGTGACCTCATGACCCTAAAAAAGTGATTAAGCAAACGGATGGACTTCCAAACTGTTTCGCATCCAAAATAGACAAAGTGCGCCATCAGTTCACCGCACAAAGACTAAGTAAGACTCCCAACAATTACAAACCCACACAGATAATGTCTACCCACAAAGCAAACAAATTCAATTCCTTCTTCCTCCCGTCAGAGAAATCAACTTCCAGTAATCACCCCACATGGCCGACAGAAGCGAAAACAGAAGGAGTGGACGGAGAGAAAGACGGGAGATTTGCAAACCTTCTAATTTTTTCGCCAAACATTTCAACTAATGATATTGTAATAAGATGCCTCGCAACGCGGCCGCAATGGAAAACATAATTACATGCATTAGTTTATCTGAGCGCCGGTACCGTCGCAGATCCATCAGTTTTTCAGAGCTCATCTGGAAGCCCATGCATCACTGTCAGGAGCCGTTTGACGGGGGGAAAAACGTGTTCATTTGTTAGCCTCGTTTAAAAGATGGCGCCTCAGATTCACTTAGGCCCAGAAGTAGCAGAGCGGTTATGACAGCGCCATTACCAAAACACACAGGCGGGGGCATCTTCATCAGGTCTCTGCATTAGGGGGATTAGATTCGGCGAGGAGGAGCCGGGGTCGCGGCGTGCTTGTTAATGGCGAGATGATGGTACGGTAGCACCTGAAGTGATGTCACACGGGCCGCCGTGTTCGATGCAGTTCAGGAAAGAGCTGGTGAGAACCGGAACGTCCAAGAGACCACTTCTATTGAAAAATTCTATGTAAATGTGCGTTACGAGCTTCTGCATTCAAAACTTTACGCATAGCTACGGACATTTTTATTTTAAACACTAAACACAAATCTCACGGTAAAGCAGGTTAAATTTTGACCAATCAGAGACTTGGATTTGGAAGTGACGTCTGTTCACCAACCGTTTAAAAAACTGATCATGTAGGAGAAATGTATATTCCTAACTTCCTAACCTTTTTGGTGATGCTTAAACTTACACAACACTACAACAAGTTAGCCTATAATACCGCTAAAAGAAAGCGTTACTGTAACTACGCTAACTCCCAGTGTTATTGGTAACGCTTTAAAAAAGACAGTCTGAAACCACTTCACGTTATCATGTGATACCGCTGATACCGCTAATCTTAACCTTATTAGTAAGGTGTCAAAAAACAGGGTCTGATACCTCTACACGTTAGCCTATGACACCGCTACGACAAACGTTACCGTGACTACGCTAACTCCCAATGTTGTTAGTAATGTGTAAAAAAACAAGGGTCCGATTCCGCTAAAGATAAGTTTATGATACCGCTAAAAAAAACTTTACTGTGGCTATTCCAACTCCTAACCTTTTTGAGAATGCATAGAAAAAACACAGTCCGACATCGCTACATGTTAGCGAATGACAAAGCTAACACAAACTCTACTGTGACTATGCTAACTCTAACCTTATTAGTAGCACATAAAAAGAAAACAACTAAACACCGCCACATGTTAGCATACCGCTAACAGAATGTTACTATGACTACGCTAACTCCAAAACTAATTTGTAAAGAGTAAGAAAACAGTCCAATACTGCCACCTCACGTTAGCATATGATATTGCTAACAAAAACGCTACTATGACTACGCTAACTCCAAACCTAGTTTGTAAAGTGCGAAAAATAACAGTCCAATACCGACACGCGTTAGCATATGATATTGATAAGAAAAACATTACTATGAATACGCTAACGCCAAACCTAGTTTGTAAAGTATAAAAAAATAGTCCGATACCGCCACATGTTAGCATGTGATATTGCTAACAAAAACGTTACTATGACTACGCTCCAAACCAAATTTGTAAAGTGTAAAAAATAAGTCAGACACCACTTCATGCTAGCATATATATTGCTAAAATAAACATCACTACCACTATGCTGACTCCCAATGCTACAAACACATTAGTCGTTTTTGGTTGCTGTCACACTCCGTCCTTTGACCTCTTGCTCAATGCACTAAGTCAAATTTAGTTTCCATTTCTTTGGCCAACCAAAAGTTTAGTCTCCGCTGGTCCGATCCCGAACGTTTCCCTACATCCAATAATGAAACTTCCGCTCCAGCACACACAGCAGGTCACCTCTTGGACATCTGAAGGGGCATTTTAATAAAAACCATCCATCCTACCTAAACAATTACTTTGTAAGGAAATGAACTCAATTATGAACCCAATAACTTCGATGCGTAATTGATGAGACAATTAACAAAGGAGGGTTTTTTTATTTTTATTTTTTTGTAAATCCGCCCACTTTAAGTCTTCGGGCCGAGCGGCGCGGCACGGCGGGACGCCATTACATTCCACCGCCACTGTCTGTCCTCTCCTAATGGACATGAAACATGGAGTTGAAGAAATACACAAACTCAATTGAGTTAGCAGGCACTTACAGGGGAGAAGCTCTGCCCCATACATTTACGTAACAACACATAACTCAGTGGACGGCTTGGCATTATTGAGCCGATCATATGGATTCCACTCATTGTGGCTTAATGGGCTCTTCTTTAAAGAAAATAAATAAATAAGAAGTGGTTTAAAGATAATGTAGAGGCCGTCCTCTCGCCCTCTCCTTCCAGGGAACACAAGAATCGGCTTCTCCGCTTCCATTTCAAACCTCAATTTCCGTTTGCAGTCAGCTCGTTAGGCTTGAAAGGTGGCCATTAATGACAGAGGACGGATGGAGAGCTTCAAAGTGGGGGGAAACCGCCCCCTGCTGGCCCTGCAGAGGACTGCAGCCAAGCAGAAGTGTGCCATAAACTTTAACGCTGAAAGTAATACGGTGTATGGTTTTCATGGAAAAGCGTCCGACACGACCCCGAGAGCACCGGAGGAGTCGTAAAGGGAGGTTATAGCCGCTTTCATTTGTGTAATGGAATCAGTTTTACGGCCGGCTACAAATTCTTATTTGCTCCGTTATCTGCTAATTACTTTCTAATAAATCTTTTCGGGGTGTAAATTACTCACTCTCTGATTCTAGGAGCTGGTCCAGGTCACAGATACGGGTAGAGAGTTTGCCATCTTAGGGCAACAGAGACACTTAGGCTCACCAATCAACCTATGGGATGGGCTGTTATCATGGACAAGGTGAACTTTAGACCACCCAAAACATTCATTTTAGGGGCTTTACGTTTTAATGTTTTCTGATAGAATCTATATCTGACAATGAGAAAAGAAAAATCTCTTCCTGATTCATTTTTACAAAATGTCCCCTGTACTACATACTCAAAAACAGCTAGTACCTGGTCAAAAGATATTTTTGGCATAGTGAACTACCCCTCCCCCGCATGAAAATACAGATGACATCACGGCCGGCGAATTTTACATTTTCACACAGCATGGCGAAAAACTTTGCTTGAGAAATCTTAACGAAATATCACCTCCAATACATACTCAAAAACAGATAATACTAGGCGAAAATGAGTTATGGGCTTAGTGAACGACCCCTCCCCCGCCTAAAAAAAACAAAAAAAGATGACATAACAGCAGTTGAATTTTACATTTTCGCACAGCCTGGGGGGAAACTTTACTTAAAGGATCTTCACGAAATTCCACCCCATCTACATACTCAAAAACAGCTACAACCAGGTGAAAATGCATTTTGGTCTTAATGAACGACCCCTCCCCCGCCAAAAAAAAGATGATATACCATATGGCAAATTTTTTTACACAGCATGGGGAAAAACTTTGCTTGAGAAATCTTAATGAAATATCATCCCCAATACATACTCAAAAACAGATAATACTAGGCGAAAATTAGTTCTAGGCTTCGTGAGCGACCCCTCCCCCGTCCAAAAAAACGATGACATAACAGCAGTTGAATTTTACATTTCCGCACAGCATGGGAGAAAAACTTTACATAAGGGATCTTCACAAAATTTCACGCCCCTACATACTCAAAAACAGCTACAACCACGTGAAAATGCATTTTGGGTTTAGTGAACGACCCCTCCCCCGGAAAAAAAAAAAAGATGATATCACATATTAATTTTTTTTACACAGCATGGGGACAAACTTTGCTTGAGTATTCTTTATGAAATATTACCCCCAATACATACTCAAAATGAGTTTTGAGTATAGTGAACGGCCCCCTCCCCCGCCAAAAAACAAACAAAAAAACGAAAAATGTCATAACAGCAGTTAAATTTTACTTTTTTTTTTTTAAAAAATGGGAGAAATAAACTTTAACTTATGTTATTTTCACACAGTTTCACCCCAAATACAAACTCAAAAACAGCTACAACCGGGTGAAAATGAATGAAGTAATTAATAACTTGGTTGCTCATATGATCTACAACTTGGTGGCCATTTTGTGGCAAAATGGGAAATTTGGCGATTTTTCACACATTCGTAAAAATTGGGAGAAAAAAAGTTTGAGGAATTTTTACTAAATTTCACGCCACTACATGCATACTAAAAAAACACTTAGTATCTAGTAGAAATAAATTTTGGGCGCAGTAGGATAAACCTTTTATAAAAATGGGGTTAAAAAAAAGTTCTTCAAAGTCTAGCAACATGTGACGAAAAGGAAGTTTTGAAATTGTTATGGAATGGACATGTGACCAGTTTGATATTTTCATAATATGGGAAAAGAAGGTAATTTCAAACACATGGCGCTAGGTAAAGTCTACAACTACGACCAAAGTTTTGTTGACCTTTGACCTTGAAAAAAGGCTATCATCTCAAATTAAAATTTAAAAAAAATCACCTTTAGTACCGTCTCCTACCAAATTTTCCAATTAGAAGTTGCCTCCGTTGCCAAGGAAATCCAAAAATTTACTTTTGCCTTTTCTACTAAAAATTACATTGAGATGTTCGTCACGCCCAGGTGAACAAAATACAAAATGGTTGCTATGGAGAACATAAAAGCCACCATTTTGAAAAAAATATTTTGTTATGAATTTGTGATGTGCAGTTTTGACCAGGGTGACAGGGGCAGTGGGGAGAGTGAAGGGCCTAAAACAACCCCCCAGCCACCGAGGACAGGTAAAAAAGGGTCGCCTTAGTATTGGATAAATTTGCTGGGCAGTCTTCTTCGTAGGATTTACTTAAGGGAAAAAAGAGAGGACAAATTGTCCAGATTAATTAGTGTAAATGTGGAGATAACAGAAGTACTTCTGCCTTTGCCTGGCACAGGTTCAGCAGCGACGGCCTGGACAGGCAGCCGCATCCTTCTCCAGATTAAAAGACTCAAAAACATGAAGTATTTGACTTTTTATTACATTAACCTGGAGGTTTGAGGAGGAGGATGTGTGTAAGGTGGTGTTGGTGTGTGACTACTTCAGAGGTAGGCGGTGTGTGCATAATCAGGATAAATTGGGTGAACAGTTTCGTTTTTTTAAAGGGTTTTCATTTTTTAATGGGTTAAATAAAATTACAATAAAAGAGCGAGAGGCAGCAGTGTTGGTGGTAAGTTCCTGACAAGCTCATTCATCACGGTAATCACGCCGTTACAGTTACAGCATATTCCTGTCCGGCGAAAGGTTTCTCCGCGAGCGGAGTCCTGGCGAAAGGCCGACTGCTGGAAAAGCTGCAGAGCGGGAAGACGTGGGGGCATCAATCACCTGAGCTTTGGAGCTCGTCCTGCCCCCCCCCTTCACTAAATTGAAGGAGCAGCCCATACTTTGCACTTGTCAATTTGGAGCTTTATCTACACGCTAAAAGCTAATGAGCCATCCCGAAGGCCTGATGGCCAGGATGTAAATGATCTTAACTAGCGCTCTATCTTCTGTCAGGAGGGAAAAAATGGAGCAGAGATGGAAGAAGTGCTTTCACTAAAGTCCTGTTCTGTAGTCGCAGGTCAAAGGAACCCTGTGAGAACCGACTGTTTCACCTTAAAAGAGCCGTAACCCTAAAGCTACGCTACATTCAAGCGACCACTTCCACTGAAAGTTGATGTAAATGCGTGTATGAGCACATTTCGCGTTCAGAACTTTAGCATTCATGCGTAGCTACACAAGTTTTTATGACCGTTTTTGCCTCTGAACGCATGCTGCTAGCTAAACCAGATTAGACCAGTCAGGGACTTGGATTTGGTAGTGACTCAGATGGTTTATTTGGTGACGACATCTGCATTTGTTTTTCAAATAACAATAAACCAACGCCACCTTCATGACATGATGCTAAGCTAGCAAGGATGCTAGCGAGAACCGTTTCCAATTTGTGCCCAAATTGCAAAATTTGCACAACTTTGGCATTTCATATCAAACGTCTTTCAGCTGTAGGTGGTGGGGTGCGCTAGTAAACAGTAGAAAAAGAATAAGAAGCCCCTTCCTGTTTGTCCAGTGTGAACACAGGGGGTTAAAGGGTATACGGATGCTAACCAATGACTCAATTTAAGCATTATTTTAAAGGAAATGAAAGGAAGAAAGGTCTAGTAAAGGTCTGAAGTGTAGCTAAACATTGAGAAACATTTACTCATATCGTCTGTGACAAAACACGCAAGGAAAGGAGGAAGTTAAACATCTCGTTTTGTGTTTTGACAACCTTTGTTGACCAAAAAGACTCCTTTTATGGATCGTGTCCACCTGGCACAGGGAGCGGTACTGGACCTGAACCGGTACCAGTTGGAGCATTGGGTGCACAGTGGGCCTGGATGCAAACCAGTACCCTAACATAGTACTGGTGGGAACCGCTACTGGTACCCTAACCTGGTACTGATAGGAATTGGTACTGGTACCCAAACCCGGGCCTGGTCGCGAACTGATAACCTAACCTTGCACCGGATGCTGTACCGGACTTGAACCGGTTGGGCGCATACCTGGGAGAGAACATGTTCCCTCACCTGGCACTGGACGCGGTATCAGACATTGACCGGTACCAGACACGGCACAGGGCATGAACCAGTTGCAAGCGGCTACCCTAACCGAGCCCCGAAACCCGTACTGGACCTGAATTGGTACCAGGTGTGGCAGCGGGGGGGAAGAAACCCCGGACGCAAACCGGTACCAGCACCTTTACCTAGTACCGGTAGGAGCCGGTACTGATACCCTAACTTGGTACTGGTAGGAACTTGCAATGGAACCCTGACCCAGGCCTGGACGTGAACCGGTAACCTGACTTGGCCGGTTGGGCGCACACCTGGGTGTAAACCGGTTCCCTCACCTGGCATCGGACACTGAATCAGACCTGAATCAGTCCTGAACCGGGCACTAACCAGACACAAACCGGGCCCAGACGCAAACTGGTACCATTACCCTAACCTGGGCCCAGATGCGAACCGGTACCCTAACCTGGCACCGGATGCAGTACCAGACCCGAACCGGTACCAGAAGCAGCACTGGGTGTGACCTAGTCCCAGGTTAGGGAACCAGTACCGCTTTCTACCGGTACCAGGTTAGGGTACTGGTAGTGGTTCACGTCCGGCCCTAGGTTAGGATACTGGTACCAGTTCCCGTTTGCAGGCCAGAGGTTGGGGACCAGTGATTTAATATGAAACACTCAGCAAGTCAAAAAACGATGAGTTGAAGACACCCAAAACGTTGAAAAGTGACGTGAAGGGGTCCTTAACCAAACATCTTGATGAGATGAGAATGTGTGGCTCATTCAGACACAGCTACTCCAGTGATGAACCCAAGATATCCTCGGTCGGAAACCTGGCGACCCTTACAGTTACGTTTTTTGTTGTTTTAAGCTTTAATAATCTACAGATCTGAACTGTTTCTGGTCAGGGAAACTGATGATGATGTCAGGCACCATCTTGTCAGTGGACCTACGGTAAACCTCATTGTGCCGCTCTCAGGAACACTAACACGCCGGCGTTGCTCCGGAACAAATAAACTGAAAGTGAATCTCTCAACACCATCCATAATTTAGAAATAACCAAAAAATTATTAACTTATTTGTAGCTCCTCCCTCTGTCAGGGCACACCATTTGGCGTGAATTTAGAAGCTCTTCTACATCCTATCTAAACTATATATCAATCCAATAAGATTCAACGTTTGAAAATTCATTTAAATGACATAAACTGCAAAAAATGTTGATTTTTGTCAAAGAATTCAATCTTTCAAAGTAGACGCGGTTCAAAGCTGAGATGCTTAAAGAGATGCATATAAACGGAGGCACATGGAGAAATTAAAAAAGGAGTTCAATCACCAAAATGACACATCATCTCAGACAAATGTTTAGAAAGTTTATTTAAAAAGTCTTCGACTTCACCATCTGGCTCCATTTCTCCTCATCCTTCTCGCGCTCTGACATCCACGCTTCCACGTTGTTTTCATTTTTCTCCTCTCCGATTTCTTTCGGATTTATTTTCCTCTTCTCCTGATACATATTCGGTTTTTTCTTTTTTTTTTGGACCGTGGCTGCCAATTAGCCGGCAGAGCTGAGGCAGTTCATCCATCTGACTTAAAGGTTCCTCGTCAGTAATTTTGACGGCCGGGTCAAGTAGCGGAGGAGCCCATTAAGTGGAATAATGAAGTCCTCGGTGAGTGATCATCGGCGACTTCAGAGTGCGATTAATCCGTTAGAAAAAGCGTCTCTTTATTTTTAATGTTTGGCTTTGTTGCCCCTCCCCCGCCCCCCCTCCATCTGCTGCGTCTCCTCTTTGATCAAACATCAAATCCGGTGATTTATCACTGATTCTATTGTTTTATTCCTTCAAAACTGACTAATGTCTCTCATGTATCTCTGTGTACTGGATACTTTCGGAACTACGGTTCTTTGTCTTCGTTTCTTTCAAAAAAACTCAAACTTGTCTTCAAGTTTTTGCAATTTAGCCGACTTTCCCTTTCAAAGTCTCGTCTTAAATAAGATGTTGTTTTCATCTTGGCTCAAATAGAAACAGTCAGGGATACATTTATACAACTTTTCTGACTGTTGATCTCTATAAATGGGGCTTTGAAAGTGTTATTTGTTGGTTCTTGCCAATTTTTTGACAATTAAAAAATGTTTTTGTTAAATTCCCTGAAAATATAGTAAAAAAAAAAAAAACGTCTGTGTGCTGACCCCAACGGATTCAAACAAAGTATTACATTTAAATTTCGTGAATGCTCAACTGGTGTAAATCCCAATGCAATATAGAAGTTTCACTTCATCATGCTCTGTAGCTCCAGTTTAAAAGCCCCGACCATCTTTAAACGCTCTCGGCATGAGCACTGAAGTTGTATAAATGTGTCCCTGACTCCATACGCGACGTCAAGAGCGCTGTAGCTAACGCTGAGAGCATTTGAGCTAACACAAAGCATTGGAGCTAACACAGAGCATTGGAGCTAACGCTGAGAGCGCTGGAGCTAACGCTGAGAGCGTTGGAGCTAACACTGAGAGCATTTGAGCTAACGCTGAGAGTGTTGGAGCTAACACTGAGAGCATTTGAGCTAACACTGAGAGCATTTGAGCTAACACAGAGCATTGGAGCTAACACTGAGAGCGTTGGAACAAAAACTGAGAGCATTCGAGCTAACGCTGAGAGCGCTGGAGGTAAGCCAGAGAGCATTTAGCTAACGCAGAAAGCATTGGAGCTAATGCTAAGAGCATTTAGCTAACGCAGAGAGTGTTGGAGCTAATGCTAAGAGCGTTGGAGCTAACGCAGAGAGCGCTGGAGCTAACGCTGAGAGCATTGGAGCTAACGCAGAGAGCACTGGAGCTAACGCTTAGAGCATTGGAGCTAACGCAGAGAGCATTGGAGCTAACACAGAGAGCATTTGAGCTAACACAGAGAGCATTTGAGCTAACGCTGAGAGCGTTGGAGCTAACGCTGAGAGCATTGGAGCTGACGCAGACAGAATTGGAGCTAACGCAGAGAGCTTTGGAGCTAAAACTGAGAGCGTTGGAGCTAACGCAGAGAGCGTTGGAGCTAACGCAGAGAGCGTTGGAGCTAACGCTGAGAGCATTGAAGCTAACACAGAGAGCATTTGAGCTAACGCTGAGAGCGTTGGAGCTAACACTGAGAGCGTTGGAGCTAACACTGAGAGCGTTGGAGCTAAAACTGAGAGCGTTGGAGCTAACTCTGAGAGCATTGGAGCTAAAACTGAGAGCGTTGGAGCTAACTCTGAGAGCATTGGAGCTAAAACTGAGAGCATTGGAGTTAAAACTGAGAGCGTTGGAGTTAAAACTGAGAGCGTTGGAGCTAACTCTGAGAGCATTGGAGCTAACTCTGAGAGCGTTGGAGTTAAAACTGAGAGCTTGGAGCTAACGCTGAGAGCGTTGGAGTTAAAACTGAGAGCTTGGAGCTAACACTGAGAGCTTGGAGCTAACACTGACAGCGGTGGATTAAACACACAGAGCGTTGGAGCTAACTCTGAGAGCACTGGAGCTAAAACTGAGAGCGTTGGAGCTAAAACTGAGAGCGTTGGAGCTTACGCTGAGATGGTGTATTCTGGCAATGTCGGGTACAGGGAGCCTTACTGAGGGCTGTCTGGTCTCTGGTTGACTAGAGCAGGTGTTTGGTCGGCATAGTCGGCAGTAAGTCGGACCTGTTCCTCTGGCAGAGTTACCTTTCATCAGCAGTTCTGTTCATAGTCTTTATGGACAGAAGGGGGTCTTGGTTTGCGGACCACAGGATTTCCTCTCACAGATGATGCTGCCTGTTGGCTTCATGGAACCAGGACCTCCCGTGAAAGTTGTAAGATGCGCCTGTCTGTTGCCGCCGTGTTGTTGTGTCGTTACCCTGGAACCAGAAATGAGTGAAATGTAGTCTGTATGTACACGCTGTTCTACAACCACCTTGAAGCTGTAGCGAGTGTTGCACCCATACCTGTGCTTTTCTGTACAAGTGGGCTCTTCTTTTCTTCACCAACAGTATACGATACCTCAGCGGGAACAGAGAACACACAGTGGGGATCGAAAGTTTGGTAAAATGTTATATTATTGTGCATAAAGAAGCTAAGGAAAGATGTAAACATCTTTTTATAACTTGTCAAAACAAAGACTATTTCTATTATTTACAGATTCAAAATAACAGAAAAGCAAAACAATGGTGTCTGCAAACGAGTGGGCGCCGTGCAGAATTTATTGTATAAATTGCCCCCGTTGGAAAAGGTGAGACCTGACTGTGATTATACTGAAAATAGTTGATGCTCACAAAGTAGGAGACAGCTGTAAGAAGATTTTTGGATGTCAATGTCCACGCTGTATTACATTAAGAGAGAGGCATAAACTGACTGGCCTTCCCAATCACCTGACCTCAAGATCATTGAAAATCTATGGATAGACCTGACAAAAGCAGTGACACCCCAGGAGACTCACAGAACTGGAAGACTTTTGGATGAAGACACCTCAAACAAGAATTGAGAGACTCTTGGGACATCTACAAAAAGTCTTTACAAGTGGTGATACTTGCCAAAGGGGGGCAGTACACAGTTCCAACTCTGCAGGGTGCCCAGGTGAAAGGGTAAATGATGGAAATAAAGCCAATTTGTACATATTAAAAGAATGTCTCATTTGTAATCTGACAGCTTTACAAGATTTTTCCATCTTTCTTGGGTCCTTAACGCACAAAAATAGAACATTTTACCAGAGGGTGCCAAAGCTTTTGATGTACTCGCGGTTTGTGACTGGCTGGAATCTTTCATGAAGCCCTTACAAACCAGGTTACTAAGACAGCTTTCACAATAATTCCTAAGTCAGACCCTTTTTCTTGAGTTTAAGAGTGTTTTATTAGTCTCCAAGAGTGTCCGTGATCTTGGAGCTTATTTTTAGTCTCAATTACTTTTAGACTATAAGCCTCCAAGAGAAAGAAAGGTGCAGGACTATTGAAAATACCCCCAGAGGAGCTGGAAGAAGTGGCCGGGAGAGGCAAATCTGGGCATCATTCTGTAACCCGAATGACAAAAAGAAGAAGGATAGATGGAGTTTCAGGATTCTCACTTCCTCCACCAGTGGTTCTAGTGCTTTCCTGATGTCCATCCATTGCTGGGTCTTCTTCGGGGTCATATTTGGAAATCCCTTTCTGATTTTGGAATAATTTAGGTAGTAAGATACATCTGTGTGTTGCTGCTGTGGTGTTGTAACATTACTGGAAATTTGTATGTACAACCCCACACCCTCTCTGTTATTGGGTTTTTCTGCACAAGTAGTGTGTTTTTTTTCTTTATCTAGATCAGGAATAGACAGCTTCTGGCCTCCAGAGCTGCAGTTTCTTCACGATTTCCATCCATCCAAGCTCTACTTAAGACTGATTACCTGGTTCAGGTCTGTCCACCCAATTAGAACATGCCACAGCAGAGTATGTTGGACATGAAGGATTGCGGCCCCTGATGAATATGTTGCTTTAATGTAGCCTCGTGTCTTTTATTTTTCTTCCTATCGGAAAATAAGCAACACACAATGTCAATGTTGAGTGTACAGAAGAAAAACGAAGGTTCGAACGCATTCAAAGATTTATCTAGATTTGGTCAAATCAATTCTAAACAGGAGCCACAGCATGTAGGAGAGTGATTGACAACAGCCAATCAGAATGGAGAACACGGTGTGCTGTTTAAGCCTCCCCTGCAAAAAAGAAAAAACAGAAAAAAAACATGCAAATTTGCACTAAAAGAAAAAAAAAAGGGAAAAGTGAAAAAGGTAACCTGTGATACAGTGAGGGACCACCACACTCATTTTTGTACTTTTTTCAATAAGAAGGAAATAAGTCATCATAAAAAATATGCTTCTTTGATGACAACATCATATGTCCCTTTGATGACGTCATCAAATGTCCCTTTGATGACGTCATCAAATGTCCCTTTGATGATGTCACCAAATGTCCCTTTGATGACGACATCAAATGTCCCTTTGATGACGTCATCAAACGTCCCTTTGATGACGTCATCAAATGTCCCTTTGATGATGTCATCAAATGTCCCTTTGATGACATCATCAAATGTCCCTTTGATGACGTCATTACATGTCCCTTTGATGACGTCATCAAATGTCCCTTTGATGATGTCACCAAATGTCCCTTTGATGACGACATCAAATGTCCCTTTGATGACGTCATCAAATGTCCCTTTGATGACGTCATCAAATGTCCCTTTGATGACGTCATCAAACGTCCCTTTGATGACGTCATCAAATGTCTCTTTGATGACGTCATCAACTGTCCCTTTGATGACGTCATCAAATGTCCCTTTGATGACGTCATCGAATGTCCCTTTGATGACGTCATTACATGTCCCTTTGATGACGTCATCAAATGTCCATTTGATGACGTCATCAAATGTCCCTTTGATGACGTCATCAAATGTCCCTTTGATGACGTCATCAAATGTCTCTTTGATGACGTCATCAACTGTCTCTTTGATGACATCATCACTTGTCACTGAGATCATCAAGTGTCATCATGACATCATCATTTGAGCAGGTAGGTGTCACTATGGCAAAGATGACACCTAATTACAACCAAACGCATCACAGCGTGTCATCTGTCATCTAAGTCGACAGTCCCCAAAATGTTTGAAGTAGAAGTGAGATTACATTCTCCCGTTGCTTAGAGTTTTCAAGCAGTGAACAAGAAAAGGCAAGAAAAATGGGGTTTTTTGGTCTTGGATTTCTATTAGGCCACGTTGTGACCTCGACTGTGCGGAAAATTGTGGACCATTTTCAGAACACTGAAGAGGAAGACTTAACAGAGACAGATTCTAGCAATACCGAGGAAAGCTCAGCGGAAAGATACACCGCACTAAGGAATTATTTAGGCAAAGTTGGTGCTCCAACTGGGCTTAACGTGGTCAGCTCTTTACCAGAAGCTGGACAACAAAAAAAAGAAAAAGAAATGGACTCCCAGGGGACCACCAACACACTTCGAGTTAAGTGCGATACCAGTGACAAATTACCTGAAAGACATTTGGCACTAAGGAATTATTTGGGCAAAGTTGGTACCCCACAAGGGCTTAACATCATCGAGTGTATATCAGTAGCTAGCGAACAACAAAAACATGAAGAAAAAAATGATTCACAGGAGACTTCCAGCGCAAATCCAATTGAACGTGAAGTCAGTGAAAGATTAGATGAAGAACAGGTAAAGATGGAAGACGGTTTAGGTGAAGTTGTTAGCTCACCTGTGCCTAACGTCGTCGACTCTTTACCAGAAGCTAGCGAACAAAAAAATGAAGAAAAAAATGATTCACAGGAGACTTCCAACACAACTCCAGTTGAATGTGAAGTCAATGAAAGATTAGATGAAGAACAGGTAAAGATGGAAGACGGTTTAGGTGAAGTTGTTAGCTCACCTGTGCCTAACGTCGTCGACTTTTTACCAGAAGCTAGCGAACGACAAGATGATGGAAACGCAACAAATCCACGAGATAGATCCAATGCAATGAAAGTTGATTGTGAAAGGTCTCCAGGATTTGTTCAAGA
>NC_050513.1:18070028-18076570 GCF_002922805.2 Oryzias melastigma | reverse complement strand
GGCAGCAACAGGTGAATTACATCGCTGGAGATTACGCCAACCGGAAGCCTGGCCATATAAGGTAAGTGAGGCAGCAGACATGACAGTTGGAGACACCCAAGACGTCAAGAAACGAAGAGCTGGAGACACCCAAGTCAAAAAACAAAGAGTTGGAGACACCCAAGACTTCAAGAAATGATGAGTATTCACCCAGCAGGGTTCTTATCGGTCTACTGCATGGACAGGACACAGGTCTCAGGAGGAAGGGAGGCGGTGTGTGTATAATTATAAATCCCTTCCGCTCTCCTTGGCTTGTTTACATTAAAAGTGGACCCCACAAGACAGTGCGCTGAACTTTTTTCTATCATTGATTTTTGAGTTTCACTAATGTCCATGGCAGACATAAAATCCTGTCCACCTTTGTCCACATTTGTCATGGAAGGAATCACACATCAATATGTGGTTGGAGTCATCTGGACCCCAAAGAAGGCGGAAGGGACATGTTTCGGCGCAGCTCTGTTGACATCAGTGTGCTTACTGAAGTGGTTTTTAAAAGTTAACGTCCCATTAGTTGTCATGCATCGCATTTGACCCATCCCCTGGGGGAGTGGTGAGCTGCAGACACAGCCGTGCTTGGGAACCATTTGGTGGTTTAACCCCCCAATCCAACCACTTAATGCTGAGCGTCAAGCAGGGATTAGAGTCATTGACTGAATGAATGAATGATGCCTTTATTAAATTCATTGTTTTCCAGTACAACCCAGAACAAGACAGAGAGGTACGCACAGACAATTCAAGCACAACACATTCGAAGACGCAATACATGAGGTTTGATGGGTAGGATGGGCAGTGGGGGAGGGGACACCTTTGCATTAGTCCATTGCAGCGCCACCAAGAGCACGCATCCAGACTACGCTTAGGAGGGGAGAGAGATTGCAGGAATGCCAAGGTCAAGGAGGGATGAGCAGCAGTCTTCATCTCCACACACAGCTACCTTTTATGGCTGGCCTCCTACAGCAATGTCTACAATTTCAAAGAGACTTTGGTGAAAGGTGGGACAAGGAGACAGGGTGGTGCCAACTCCAAGCCCAGATGACGACCTCCGAGAGGATGTGGAGCAGCAGCAGCAACAGCATCAACGACAGCGTGACTACAGGAAGCTAAAGAAGGCCATTTTATCCAAATATAAAATCAACAAAGAGGTTTATCAGCAGCGCTTCAGGGAGTCTGATGTCTGATCTGGTGAAAGCCCAAGAGAATTCTACAATAGATTAAGACTTGTACTTTAAGTTGATTCGGCCAGAGAAAAAGACTAAAGAACAGGTGGGAGAAACTATCATTCTTGAACAATTCTATCATACTCTGACTCCAGAACTCAGAGTGTGGGTGAAGGAGTGTGACCCAAAGTCGGCACAGGATGCAGCCCTGCTGGTGGAGGCCCTCCTAGCAGCTCGATCGGTCGGACACCTGGGGGTGGGGGTACTTCAAGAGCAATAGAGACTGTAAAGTCATCTGACAGGTCTAGTGTCACCCCAAAAACATATGTAGCATCCACTCCGGTTTGCTTCTACTGTGGAACAGAAGGCCATATTAAACCAAACTGCTCTGTAAGAGAATCTTAAACAACATACAGTATACGTATGTACTAGGGCTGGGTTGAAAAAAAAAATCGATCAATTTGAATCGGTTTAAGCTTAATAGATCAATAATTGATTCACAAAAGATATAAACTGATTTGGCGCACAAAGCTAAAGTCTGCTAGCTTGATGCTAACGTTCAATAGAATTTCCCATAGGACAGCTAATGCTAACACTCAGTTGACCAAAAAAAAAAATACACTGCTGACTAAATTAAAATATCTTTATTTTACTTACAGGCATTCATTTTCAAACTCTTTTTAGGAAATAATTTTTAAAGTAACTATCTGTGGTCTAAAACTTTACTTTTTTCCTCATACTGTTGTCTTCTTCTTGAATTAAGTGTACTTCTATAGCGCGATCGCCACCTAGTGGCCAAACTGAAACTTCCTCCAGGAGAAGCAGAACAATGTTTACAATGTTAATGATCTGAACATTTTTGTTACAAGGATTCTCCTTTAGAGAATCCATGTAACACTGGCGGATATTAACAATCTCATTATTTTACTAGTAAATTTAACAATATGTGAACTTTATCAGACTAATATAAATATATTTAAATTAAATAATAGATTTGTAATGTATTTCTAAACAAATGTCTATACATTTGTAAACTTAAAATTTAATTGAATTGAAAAATCAAAAGAATCGGAAAAAATCAGAATTGAACTGATTCAGCAACAAACTCTCAGTAAAATGCGTACACATTCCACGACTTTGCACTCTGAAATACCGTGTATAATATACGCCAAACACGCTTTTTTCGTGCATATGATACGCAATGGTAGAGAATAGGTTGCGCCGGCGTACAATATACACGACTTTTTAGGTTTCGTTTTGATCACGTGGTCAGAAATCCTCCGGGTCATTTCTAAATGACGTCGTTCCTGGTTAAGGTTAGGATTACGGTTATGGTTAGGGTTAGAAAAGCAAATTGTTCGTTTGTGGGGCTGTCTGTGATGCTCACGCCTTCACCAGGGGACGTGTCAATCGTGGAAAATTAGGGCCATTAGAGCGAACACAAGCAGGCGATCGCTATGTTTTGGTCATTTGTGACTGTGCCACTAGACATCCTGAGGCATTTCCATTAAGAGACGACACAGCCAAGCAAGTAGCTAATGCTTTGTTGCAATTCTATTCCAGGGTTGGTATTCCGTCTGAAATTTTGACAGATCAGGGGGCAAACTTTATGTCAAACACCTTAAGGCAGGTTTATCAGCTCTTGGGTATTAAACAGATACGAACCACCCCTTACCACCCACAGACAGATGGCTTAGTAGAGAGATACAACAGAACTCTCAAGGGAAGAAGTTCATCTCTCAGTCAGGGTTCAGACCTCACCATAGCACTGACACTGCACTGGTCAGAGTTACTAATGACTTGCTATTGGCTTCAGAAAAGGGACTAATCTCTATTCTGGTCCTGTTAGACCTCAGCGCAGCCTTTGATACCATCGATCACAGCATCTTACTCCAGAGACTAGAGCATGACATAGGGATCAGGGGATCTGCCCTCCAGTGGTTTGAATCCTATTTATCTGATAGATACCAGTTTGTTAATGTAAATGGACAGTCCTCTCATTGTACTAGAGTTAGCTACGGAGTCCCTCAGGGCTCAGTTCTAGGGCCCATTCTGTTCACGCTTTACATGCTGCCCTTAGGAAACATAATCAGGAAACATAGCATTAACTTTCACTGTTATGCAGATGATACACAGCTGTATCTATCCATTAAACCTGACCAGAATGACCACCTAGAGCACATATGTCAAAGCCAAGGCCCGCGTGATGATATTAATTATTAGATCCGGCCCGCGAGCTGCTGCAGGCCAGCAGATATAATGTATGCACAAAAACTACATTTCCCACAATGCAACAGTGACGCACCGAGCGGGAGGCGGCTTCATTTCCTTATTTATTAGCGGTCATTAGCATAACGTATATGTTCGTTTTAGCAGATACCCGGCTACGTGTGGACAAGAGTTCATGTTCACGGACGTCCCCGTGTGCCTTCTGTGTGGAGAAAGTGTGGTGGTGATGAAAGAGTATAATCTGAGACAGCATCATGAAACAAAACACGCAGACAAAAACGAGAATATGGACATGGAACAAAGGCAACAGAAGGCGGAGGAATTAAAGCGAGGCCTCAAATCTCGCCAGGGTCTGTTTAGAAAAGCCAAATCAATGTTTCTGGTTCATAGATTCTTTATTTTATTGTATTTCAATGCAATATATATATATATATATATATCAGTGAAGAGACTGGCAGAAAATTGCTATTATTTATTTCTTTGAAGTTGTTTAAATTCAGCCCACTTTTGCTAAATGAGAAAATATAGCTGATGGTTCCTTGAATAATACCACTTTGTTCATTTAATGTTCAAGTTATGAGGTGTTTTTGTGTTGACATATTAGCCTTTCGTGTCAGCCTGTTGAAAATTAAAAAATACTGACAGAGTCATAAGAAAATGTTGCTTTATTTATCTAATCGTAATATATTTGTTAGGTTTTCAGTTGGTCAAATTTTGATTTCAATGAACATTTGGACAGTCCGGCCTTCGACTTGTAGCAAAATGTTTTATTTGGCCCTCCGTCCATTTGACTTTGACACCCCTGACCTAGAGAAACTGAATTCATGCATCAGAGACATTAAGACCTGGATGACAATTAATTACCTCCTCCTGAACCCAGAAAAAACTGAGGTCATGATACTGGGTCCTAAACACCTGAGAGATGCTCTCTCAGATCAGATAGTCTCCCTGGATGGTGTAAATATTGCCTCCAATTCTTCAGTCAGAAACTTAGGGGTTTTATTTGACCAGGATTTATCATTTAAGGCTCACATATCTCAAGCTTGTAAAACTGCATTTTTTCATCTACGTAATATAGCTAGGATCAGGAATATGTTATCTAAAAGTGACGCTGAAAAACTCGTCCATGCATTTGTTACGTCTAGACTGGATTACTGTAACTCTTTACTAATAGCATGCCCGAAAAGTTCTTTAAAAAGTTTTCAGCTTGTCCAGAATGCAGCAGCACGATTGTTAGCAGGAACTAGTAGAAGAGAACACATCACTCCTGTGTTAGCTTCTCTCCACTGGCTCCCAGTTGAATCCAGGATCAAGTTCAAAATCCTCCTGTTAACCTATAAGGCCCTGAATGGTGTGGCCCCATCCTATATTAGAGATCTCATAGTTCCTTACCAACCAGTCAGAACACTTCGTTCACAAAATGCTGGACTGCTTGTAGTTCCTAGAATTTCTAAAAGTACAGTTGGAGGTAGAACCTTCAGCCATCAAGCTCCTGTTCTATGGCAGTGTTTTTCAACCAGTGTGCCGTTTCCAAAACATTTCCCATCGCTATGGTATCAGCTCTGTGTTCATCCAAACGGCCCTGATTTAACACTCAATAGTTTAGAATATGCAAGATGGTAAAATAAATATTTATTTGATTCTATAAATGACTAATCAGAATGATGTTACCGCAATCCAGCCGCAAAACTAGCCTCAACCTCAGCTTTTAGAAAAGTCCCTCCCCCTTCAGCTGTCTCCGCCAATCATTGTTGGAGGCTTGATCACATGTCATCAATCTGACCAATCAGTAGTGGTTAACGTCCTCACTTCCTTGTTCTGATTCGGCTCATAAAGTCTCTCAGTTCCAACTAAAATAACAGCTAAAGCTCGTGTTTAGCGGTGTAGCTTCCAGCGGGATCCGACGTCAGACAGTTTAAAAAGTGAACAAAAGAATGAAGCTCAGAAACGACAGTTTATGCACTACAGCCCCCATGATGCATTGGGTTAAGTGCGCGCGCTGAGCGCTGGGTGGAGGGGGAGGGGCTTACACGTTCAGCAGCACAAGAGCCAAATAGGGAGAGAGATAGAGAGAAAACATCAACACAAAATGTAAAGAAAATGAAAGACATTAGAAAAGAAGATAAAAACTGGAATCATTTGACTTTTCTTGATAGTATGAAGGAACAGTCTGCAGGAAATATTCTATATGTATATATATTCTGTATATATTTATGGCTCCACAATCAAAAGAATTAAATTTTGAGCCAGAATTCTCATCACTATTGTGGAGGGAAACAGGAAAAGAACATTTGTTTTTACTTTGTCTGATAGTTTTGGAAGTATTTAAAAAAAGAGAGAAAAAACATTCATAAAAACTGATTATTTAGAAGTATTTTTTTGTTTTAATCATTCATTAATGATAATAAATGTAGACTGTTTTGACGAGATATACGTTTAACTTGAGCAAATTGATTAATGATGCTTCCCACTTATATAAAAAATGTACACTAGATTGTGGAGGGAGTGTACATCAATACAGAGTATTTTTTTTTTACCTTTTTGGATGCGTCTGCCGCTGGATTTTTTCATGGAAAAAGTGTACCTTGGCTCAAAAAAGGTTGAAAAACACTGGCTTAGACTGCTGCCCCCACGACCCGGCCCAGGATGAGCGAAGAAGATTTGACAGACAATTGAGTGTGTGGTCATCATTTGTAAAAACGGCAGCCATTTTGAAGGTTCTCATGGCCAACATGCAGTTCTAAAATAGTGGATCCTAACATAAATCCAAGCCAAATGTTGTGCTTCTACCACAAAATGCACAATTTGTCTAAAATAGAAACCTCAACGGCTACGCTATATTTTAACGTTTTCCATTATGGCTTTTGACGTCTTGGGTGTCTCCAACTCTTCGTTTTTGGAAGTCTTCCGTGTCTCCAACTCATCGTTTCTTGACATCAACACGCTGTTCTAAAAGAGGAGATCCTAAGATACATAGAAGGCAAATGCTGATAAAAGATGGATGGATAGACGGATGGATAGATGGATTGATTGATTGATTCTGAACCGCTCTTAGTCCGGCTTGTCACCTAGGACCTGTTTGCTGTGGGAGACCCTAACAAGAAGGTTAACCCAATA
>NC_050513.1:18064530-18067629 GCF_002922805.2 Oryzias melastigma | reverse complement strand
CTTATTGAAACAAGTACAAAAATTAGTAAATTGGTCCCTCACTGTATCACAGGTCACCTTTTTCACAGATTTTTAAGTACAACTTTTTAGTTTTCTTGATAAATCTTTGAATGCGTTTAGACTTTTGCTCTTATTTTGTACACTCAACATTGACATTGTCCTTTTCTTTAGATCAGAAAAAAGGGAAATACATGAAAGGAACAATGGTGGCAAAATAAACATACATCTGTAATTGCTGAGGCATCATGTCGATTAGGGATGTCCAAATCCAGTCCTCGAGGACCGGCCTCCAGAAACCCTCCCATAGTATGCTGCTGATTACCTGGATCAGGTGTGTTTAGCCCATGGGTCTTCAACCTGCGACTCCAGAGCCACATGTGGCTCTTTTATCCCTCCTTGGTGGCTCTCTAGGGAAGAAAAATAAAATAGTAATTTTCAAAAATTTGGAAATAAGGTATTATTTTAGCAACATGCAAACATTTTTGGCTAATTTGTTATCTACTGGGGTTTTTGGGCTAATTTAAAGTTTAGCTTCAATTTTAGCAACAGACAAACATTTTTGACTAATTTAGTTTACAGAGGAGTTTTATGCTAATTTGAGGTTTAGCTAATAATTTAGCAACATGCAGATGTTTTTCGGCTCATTTGATATCTACTGAAGATTTTTTGGGATAACTAAGGATTTAGCTTCTATTTTAGAACCAGGGTGACTTTTTTGAGTAATTTAGTTTACTGAGGAATTTTAGGCCATTATGGAGTTCAACTAGAAATTTAGCAATGAGCTAACTTTTTTTTTTTTAGCTAATTTGGCCTCCAATTAAATGTTTTATGCTAATTTGGAGTTAAGCTAATATTTTAGCAATATGCTAACATTTTGGCTAATTTGTTATCTACTTGAGTTTTTAGGCTAATTTAGAGTTTAACCTTTATTTTAGCAACATGCTAACATTTTTGGCTAATTAAATTTACTGAGGAATTTAAAGCCAATTTGGAGTTCAGCTAGTAATTAAACACTGAGCAAAGTTTTTCGGTAATTTGGCCTCTACTAAAGGTAAAAGGTAAAAACTTTTTTAAAAAATCCCATTTTGAAAAATGCTAGTTTCTTTTTATTTTTTTGCTTTTTTCGTGCTAAAAAATAGACATAATTCATATTATTTAAAAAAAAAATTAAAAAATGGCCATGACTGCGAATCCAAATTTCCCAAATGCTAAAGGAAGACTATACGGCTCCTTCAAGGTTTTCATCAGTGGAAGACAAGCCCAAATGGCTCTTTTACTGTTAAAGGTTGCCGACCTCTGGTCTAGCCAATAAGGATCTTCAATGGCAGGTTGGTTGAAGAACATGTAGGACTCCAGCCCTTGAGGCCTGGATTGGGGCACCCCTGGTATAGATGAAGAAAAAAAGATCCCACTTGCACAGAAAAGCCCAATACCAAACAGGATGTGAGGCCCCAGGCAAGGGGAGTCTTAAGGTCAGTTTTATTGAAGCGAGGAAAGAAACTGAAGGGTGCTGTAGAACGTTTCTGTACCACTGTAGAAAGCGAACCCTGAAGACGGTATCAGCCCTGTCCCTCCTGTCTTCTGGGCGTCCCCATCCTGACCCGAGAAGCCTGAGCCCCAAAACCGACAGCCTCCCACCAGCCAGGAGGGACTAGAGCAAGGTAGTGAGGTGAGGTCACGAAAACAGACATCCCAGTCAAGAGTGAGAGGACACTAGTTAAAAAGCAAAAAAGTAGTTAAAGAAACAAGCTAATAAATTGATTTTCTTTAAATTGTTGTAATAGCAAATGGTAATCATTTGCAGGCTCACCAGTAAAACCAAACCAACTCTGAAAGTTACTTAAAAACTAACTCAAAAACATGAGTTTTGAGGGTTTTCTTAAAAGTCTCCACACTTGATGAGGTCCTCACGTCCTCAAGCAGAAGGTTCCATACACGAGGCCCGTAGTGTTGGAACGAGGCCTCGCCGTGGGTTTTTGTTTAGGCACTTTCAGCAGTCCTGCACCTGAGGACCTGAGGACCTGAGGTCTCTTGGAGGCTCATAGACTAAAAGTTATTCAGGTCCAAGACCAGTAAGGCTTCATCTGAATTCTTCCCTTCTCTCTTCCCCTTCATTTGGTTCTCCAAAGGGAGAGTTATGAAAAGTGTCTCATATTTCGGACATCACTTTCGTTCGTTGACGTCATCAATAATCGCCGGTTCGCTAGCGTTAGCACAGAGCTTCCAGCACTCAAATAGGCAAAACAACAGCGGTTTTATAGCATTAAAAATGTCATGCTTCAACAAAAAGTCCTAACTTACTAGACTTATGACTTTTTAAAAGTTATAAAAACCGCTGTTGTTATGTATGCTTGAGTGCTGGAAGCACTGCGATTATTGGTGGCATCATCGAGCGAAAGTGAAGTGACAATTGTGTTTGTCCAGTTTGCATGATGGCTCCACTTGGGTTTGCCCACATTGGGTTAAGATGACACAGTGACCTGGTTCACTGTGCTAGCCAACTGCCCGGTGGACAGCGGAGACGTAGCTAGCTCCGTCGTCCAGGGTTGCCGCTCAGGCTCCATGGGCAGTTTAGCAAATATGGGTAAACCCAGGTGGGGCCCACATTTTCTACCCAAGTATATTTAATTTTTTTACCTTATTAATGTATTTAAGTTAGGACAATGCATATTAATCAATGCTTTAGCAGGGCTACACCATAAATATGCCAGAATACGCACAGGAGCTACACCTGTGGTCCTACCTGTAAGGCAGGTAAAGGAAATACACAAACATTAAACCTACTGAAGAGTAGACATTACAGACACGATTAAGACATGACAAATACAAAAGCACAAAGTACACAAATCCACACAAATACTTCTACAGTAAAGAGAGATTAAACAAACAAAACTCCCTGAAGTTTAATGCACCCACAGGATTATTTTAAGCATGAGTATATGATTGATTTGTTTTGAATTATATGGGGCTACTAAATCCTAGTCCCTGATTGGTCAAAGTTTAACTGGTCTGTCTTTCATAGCGAGTTCAATGGCTGTGAGTTTTCAAGAAAAAACAGTCTAAAAAACGTTTACCTTTTGAAGCCCAAAACGTAAAGGT
>NC_050513.1:18056544-18063287 GCF_002922805.2 Oryzias melastigma | reverse complement strand
GGCTGACAGGTGATGTGAGAATTTGAGCAAATATGTGATAAACAGGGGGGAATTGATAGAGTTGTACATGCATTTATCTCATATTTGCCTAGTCCCTGATTGGTCAAAGTTTAACTGGTCTGACTTTCATAGTGAGTTCAATGGCTGCGAGTTTTCACGAAAAAACGGTCTAAAAAACGTTTACGTTCTGAACGCGGAAGCCCAAAACGTAAAAGTTTATATAGACTATTGAAAGCGGTCGCTTGTTTTCAAAGCCGACGTGAACGTAGCATTACAGGTATTGCGGGTATGCTAATGTGGCTAACATGTAGCATGCTACAAACAAGTTTTAAAGTTACTGCAGTTAATGAAGTCTAGAGTTCTTCGCACAACATAAGCTGAGAAAAATTAATTCATTCATTGACAGTGACCCCTAGAGGTTGGAAATACGGTAAACCAATTTCTGTGGATGACTTCACACTCTTTCGATCTAGGTCTCATATACAGTCAGTGGTCTCAACCTAAAGATGGTCCCACTGGAACGTAATTTTACCAAACCGTTCAACAATGTGAACAATGCGCTGGTCTATAGAGCTCTGCGACACAAACACCA
This sequence comes from Oryzias melastigma, assembly GCF_002922805.2. Taxonomy (NCBI): domain Eukaryota; kingdom Metazoa; phylum Chordata; class Actinopteri; order Beloniformes; family Adrianichthyidae; genus Oryzias; species Oryzias melastigma. Next base: position 18,062,695 of record NC_050513.1, on the reverse strand, counting down.
GTCAATTTACCAGTTGTGTATCCAATTCTTGCAGATAATGATGATCTGTTCCTACAGCTGATGGAGAGATTAATCTTGCTTTGATAGAAATATGTCAGCTCCGGCGGCCGCTGATGGATGGGCCTTATCATTCCAGACAAATCCGGGGACCGGCATTCCTCCCCCCCCTGACAGCTCCATCGCGGCGAGTACGTCCCGAAACGTCACCTGTTGTTCCCAGGGTGACCTTTCTAATTCTTATAATTCAATTTCAAGAAATGCCAACCCCTTTTTTTTTATACCCGCCATATCATGAACCAGAAATAACAATTACACACCGACGACTGGCTCCGAAACCTGCAATTCCCCCACTTTGAATCGCAACTGGAGTAGTCTTTTATTAGGCTGCCTGGTTAAATCAATCTAAATCTAAGCATAATAACTCTCTAATCAGGTGCTGGGGAGAATAATAGGTTGTCACGCTCCAGGAAAAATAGGCAATCATGGAATGTTTTCTTTAATTAGGCAGACTAAAGTAGAAGGGCACGGTGGGAACGTGGGACACATTCATCATAGCCAAGGTGGGAAATTACTTCAATTACTCAGCAAGGGAAGAGTGAACTGAATTACAGAAGTCAAAGAACCAGAAGAGGAGAGACCATGATCGGGACGCGGGTGACCCACAGGAAACAAATGAGCAAGAAGACAAGAGAACAGATTCATAAAAGGACGCTTATGACCAAAAGAACCAATTCTTTGGAAAAAGGTTGTAAAAGTTGACACCGAAAATGTCAACGGTGACACCTAAATAAAGCCTTGTTTACATGGATTTGTTGGGTTGACGCATAAAAAAATAACTATTAGTCAAACAATGTGAATAAATCCGTCCGTCTATCTCCAGTCTGTCGACGCCTCGATTTAGATGCAAAAATCCAGACAAACAGGAAACAAGTAAGGCTTGTACTTTCATAATAAAACTTCATTTTTATATTTAAGGTGACCTGCTTGCGCGATAAGGGACTTTAGCACTGAGAATAACACCATACCACCTCAGTGGACTATAGGTGGAGTGTCCATCCTGAGACTGGAGGGTCATGAGTTCAAATCCCAGCCAAGTCAAAATCATGGGGCCACAACTGGTACTGCCCACAGACTGGTCCTCGGGACGCGGCCGGTACCAACCCAGTACTGGTACCCTAACCCAGCACCAGACGTGGTACCAGAAGCGCTACCAGACCCAAACCAGCGGTACGGGGTTAGGGACGTCAGTTTCTGACACGGAGGGTCCTTAACCATGTGTCAGTATGTGACAGCTTGGGAATGAGAATGTGTTGGGCATGCAGGAACAAGCTTTGCCAGGGGTGCCCAAACTTTTTCGCTGGAAGAGCCAAAATCTAAGTGGGATCCCAGTCCGTGGGCCAAATACAATATAACATAAAATAAAAGGATAAAATAAAGAATATAGTTTTAGTTTATTTAATTAGATTCTGTGTTTATAAAGGTAAACTGGGATCCTAATGAGAGACGTGGAGCTGCTCTTTTGACTTTATGCATTTGCTGTTGTCGCTCCATCTCAGCTAGCTGAAAAAGGACGCTAAAAGCATCTGAAGTGACCCTGAAGACTACTGGGAATTTCGAACACAAAAACAGTCCAGGGCTAACTCACTTGGGGGTTGTTTTACCCATAGACGCAGGCAAAGAAAGTGCTAACATTGCCACCCAGAGGCCGAGAGTATATTACAGCTTGGTAAATGCCAAAATAGTCCAAAAAGCTAGCAGAATGCCCATTTTTAAAACCGTAACTTTTTAACATAATTATGAAGAATAAAAACAGGCAGAAATATTATTCCAGAATAAATCAAGTTAAACCTTAAATAACTTTCAGTATTTTACTCTCCATAAAAATAATTAGAAATGAGCGCAAGATGACATCGCGCCATAAATAATAAAATAAAATGATCTGGAGGGCCGGATGGAATTACCCCGAGGGCCGGATCTGTATTAACTTTGACACATGTGCCCTAGAGAATCAATGGGAAACAGGTATGAGTTTTTAACTAAACACCTCGCGGCTTCTGCAGCCACGATAAGATAACCTTTGGCGGGCCAAACTTGGACCGCGGCCCCCACTTTGGGCACCCATGAACTATGCTTTGACGTGTTTTCTTGTGCCCTACAATGACCTGGCGAGCCATTCAGGGTGTACTCGGGATAGACTGAGTTGGACTGATAAGGTTTGTCTTGTCTTGTCCGTTGATCCCGGACAAGAACCAGGCATGAACGAGGAGAACATGCGACCTCCAGTCTAAACATTTCAGATATTTGACGTCTAACACAAGAGCTCAAAAAAGGACCTGTGCAAGGAAGACGATAAGCACAAAGGCTTGAGAAAGTAAGTAAACGGTAGATGAGCAAAAAGACGATAAAATCGACAGATTTGACAAGACGAATGAAATTTTTCAAAAGTAATGACTTCTTGTCGTGGCTGTCAGACTGCTCTTCATTGTTCATCCTGAATATCAGACCTCTACAACCTCTGCTAGAGATCCCGAACTGTTTTGTCAGTTCTCCCAAAATGTGATGGGGGGGGGAGGCGGAGACAAACAGCCTCTTACTGTAACTGGAGCTATTGATTGGGCCGACGTTTTGGCAGCTCATGGATCCGAGTTTGTTGTCTGATTGAACGCCTGCCAGCCCAGATAAATCCAGAGATAACAGCCTCTGAAAACTCCGTGTGCCACAGCTGTGACGGGGTTAAGCCGCGTGACGGACCGAGGTGCCAGGAGGGATCACAGAGTACCCAAATAACCCCCAAAGAAAAACTTTCATTCAGTCATAATGACGATCTTTGGAAGTTTTGACCACATTTTCTGTGTTTATAGAAATACTTACTTACAAACTTACTTTTTAACCCAGTAAGGCCAAAACCTTCTACTTTAGGTGTTCTGGAAAGCCAACCCGGCACATTCCTGCAAAATAACCTTGAGTATCTCTCGTTGAGCTAGCACCACTGATAGTGTAAAGAACTGGACTGAGTGAGTGTAACATCACCCATAGAAAACAGCAGCGGCTACAACAAACATGAAGTCAGTTCAGTTGTCACTATTTAGTGATACGGACGTCACCATGTTGGAACCAAAGACTGTTGATAGGGTCAACGTTTCAATGCCAATCAGGAGAGAGCTTGTTGGAAGGCCACACCCCTAGAATGGTGGAATATGTCATTCAAACTTGTCTCGTCAACCCAGTGGGGCCCAAACCCTCCTCCTCTAAGTGTTCTGGAGAGCTAATTGGCTCATTTCTGCCTAAACAAAAAACCTTGAGTAGCTCTTGTTGAGCTAGTACCATTGACAGTATAAAGAACTGGACTGAGCGAGTGTTACGTTACCCATAGGAAAACCATGAAGTCAATTTAGTCGCCACTTTTTTGCGATATGGACGCCGCCATGTTGGAACCGAAGATTGTTGAGTGGGTCAACGTTTCTATGGCAACAAGTCTCGCCAATCAGGAGAGAGTTTGTTGGAATTCTACACCTCTACCATGGTGGAATCTGTCAATCAAATACTCCAAACTTTTGACGTGAGACCGCATACTGTTAGGCCTCGTTTCCACTGAGCGGTCCAGTACGGTAAGGTCCGTTCCAACCCATATCTCTTCAGGTCCATTAAAAGTGGAGCGGTTGGGGGGAGCCGCTGTTGCTACCCGTTGATTAATAGAAAGTAATGACGACATTAGACGTGCCAGTATAGCGCTAAGCTAGCGTTTCTGCTTTCCTCTTTATGGTGGTATTCTTCTTAGCCGCCCGCAATCTTCTTTCAAACATTAAATTCTTGTTACACACAATGTACAAAAAGTAAAGCAAGAAAAAGACGAGCTGCTGGATGACCTCCGTAGTTGTTGCTTTTCTAGTCGTCGCACTACAATGACGCAACGACACGCTAGCGGTCTACAGCGCGTGTGCGAACGAAAGCAAACCGCTTAAGTGGAAACACTCCCCAGAATTAACTGGCAGTACCGTACTACTCTTTTCCAGACCGGACCCCACAATGGAAACGAGGCTTTATTAAGGCAACTGATTGAATTAATGTAGCTTAAATTAAGTAAACTACAGAAAAAGATTCCTAAAAAATGAGGATTATCAATAAGATTTTTAAAAACTGTATCAGACCAAGAATGGTTATTCTGACAAATAGAATAACTGAGTAATAGTTGTTCATTTTGGCTTCTTGGAGCCAGCGAGTACATCCTGTTTGAAAGGTGACGGAGGAGGGGGTCACTCATTCCTGTTCTTATATACAGTCAATAGTTGGCACCACCATGCCACATTAGTGAAGTGGGCATTTCAGCACTTAGCTTCTTATAGAACTAGAGTGTTTAAAAGAATTGCTGTATAAATCACCATCCATACATCCATTTTCTAAAGACGCTTTATCCCTTTTGGGGTCACCGGTGTTCTATAAATTCTTCATACCTACACCTCCTGCACATGCGCAGACCAAAATTACATCATATTTTTGGCAGATCGCCCATGAATCTGTGCTACCTCTTTAGCCAGTTTAATCTACCTCCTTAAGGAGTAAATAACATCACATTATCACACGGTGTTCACACTTGACTGTACCCGATACTATGCTACGATGCTGTAAAACCTACAGTTAGAATACACTTGGTGTGATATGAGGTGATAAGAGGTGAAAATCTTGCTCCAGGCTTCTTCCATTACATCTATTATAATAAATGAAAGACTTGATGTCAAAGAATTCCATTTATAACTTCAAAATCAGAAGAGTTGACATCCATACGTCACTACCAAGTCCGAGTCCCTGATTGGTCAAAGCTCGACCGTCTTACTTGTCAATGCAAACTTAATTGTTCATAGAGCCGATCATAGAAACTTGCGTAGCTACACTTAAACGCGGAAGCCCAAGACGCGCATCGCCGACGATACACACAGTACGTACGTACCTTTGGACTTTCATGAAAATTTGGTTTCTTGTGTGTCCTTGTACGCAGTATAAGCCCTTTAGTGTCCAACATTAGTTAACATGTTTTTTAAATTTGTGTAGCGATACAAGAACGCGAGAGTTTGGGCATTAAACGTGAGTTTATGCAGACTTTTCATAGAGAGTGAACTGTTTCATAGTGACAGAGGATAAAGAATTTAATAGATTTAGGGATTTTTAGCGACATCGAGTTGAAATGTCTGTTCTTGGTCCTATATATATATACACGATTAATCAAGAAGAATTAATGTGTTAACATGTATTAATGCAAATGAATCGAAGAAACTTTCCTTCACTTTAACTCGGCGGTTCAGGCTTCCACGGCGTGCGTTAAAACTTTTTGTCAGGTACTATCCCCCTTATACCATGGTCACTTACACAAGAAATAAATATTCAATTTTTAGTACTTTAATCTTGCTATTTTTTTTTTTGTGTGTGTGGTTTTTATCACTTCTTCACAAAAAGCAGATTATTTGATCCATGGTCCGATGCCATATTGTACATATAAATTTTACCTGGACATTAGTGGTGATAAATCCCATCACAAAAGTGCGATTAATCACATTTTTTTTGTAATTGTTTGACAGCAGTAATTAAAAATAAATGTTCTAAATGTTTAGTTTTGTGTGTGATTTCATATTGTGATTATTTGCAGATAGTAAGTGTTCAGCAAATACTGAGACAGAAAAATAATTATAGCGATTAATCGTGATTCATTTTTTCCAGGTTTGCGATTAATTAGTTAATATTGTTTAATCAATTGCCGACCATATATATATATATATATATATATATATATATATATATATATATCAGAATTCATTCTTCCATCAATCATAAGAAGTTGTCCAGGTCCTGAAGCAGCAAAGTAGCCCAGATCAACACACTGCCACTACCATGTTTCACAGTTGGCATGTTTGCTTGATCAGATGCAGGACTATTTTTGCGCCAGACATAAAGTCTTTTTGGGTGGTAAAAAGTTACATTTTTGACTTGTCAGTCCACAGAATGTTGTTCCAAAAGTGTTGATAATTATCAAGATGGTCTTTGGCTAAATTCAGACGAGCCGTTCTGTTCGTTCCTAACAGCAGCCTGGTAACTCTCCCATGGATGGCCAGCGTCTTTCTTAATTAGTGAACACTGACCCTAGCTGGGGCCAGTGAGGCCT
>NC_050513.1:18051066-18055849 GCF_002922805.2 Oryzias melastigma | reverse complement strand
CTACAAATACATTTTACCTGGACATTAGTGGTGATAAATCCCATCACAAAAGTGCGATTAATCACATTTTTTTTTGTAATTGTTTGACAGCAGTAATTAAAAATAAATGTTCTAAATGTAGAGTTTTGTGTGTGATTTCATATTGTGATTATTTGCAGATAATAAGTGTTCAGCAAATACTGAGACAGAAAAAAAATTATAGCGATTAATCGTGATTCATTTTTTCCAGGTTTGCGATTAATTAGTTAAAATCCTTTAATCAATTCCCGACCCTATATATATATATATCAGAATTCATTCTTCCATCAATCACAACAAGTTGTCCAGGTCCTGAGGCAGCAAAGTAGCCCAGATCAACACACTGCCACTACCATGTTTCACAGTTGGCATGTTTGCTTGATCAGATGCAGGGTTGTTTTAGTCTTTTTGGGTGGTAAAAAGTTACATTTTTGACTCGTCAGTCCACAGAATGTTGTTCCAAAAGTGTTGATAATTATAGTGGTTTTCGCCTTGTAACTCTTCCATGGATGGCCAGCGTCTTCCTTATGTCATGACCCTATAGCTGAGGCCAGTGAAGCCTGCAGTTCTTTTAAAGTTGTCCGTGGTTCTGTTGTGACTTCCTGGATGAGTCGTCGTCGCACTCTTAGGCCCGATCCGAATACTCCCCTTCTCCCTCTCCCTTAGCCCTCCCACTTCGTTTATCCCTCCGTGATTGCTCCAAACGGAGGGTGATGAAAAAAATAGTGTCTGACGTGACTTCCGTTCAATGACGTCATCAACATCGCCGGTCCGCTAGCATTAGCGCGGCGCTTCCAGCGGTTTAATATCCATAACAACAGCGGTTTTATGACTTTAAGAAGGTCACACTACAACATAAATCATTACTTACATTTAAATATAAACATCTCCGGTTTAGGGAAGAAAAGAGCTTCTTCGCGCGATGCGGTTTACTCTTACTTTGTACCCCTCTGTTTGGAGTGTGAAACTTAAAAAATAATAATTCCGGACACGACTTTGACTTCAACTGGCACTCCAAATCAAGGAGGAGGGCTAAGGGAGAGGGAGAAGGGGAGTATTCGGATCGGGCCTTAGAGTACTCAGTCGACCACTCCTGGAAAGGTTCGCCACTGTTCTCAGTTTGTGAATAGTAGCTCTGACATTGGTTCGCTGGAGCCAAAAGTCTTGGAAGTCGCTTTAAAACCTTTTCCAGACTGATGAATTTCAATCGCTTTCTTTCTAATTTCTTCTTCTTCTTTGGATCGTGACATGATGTGTTAGTTCTTGAGATCTTTTATCCTACTACACTTTCTCTGATAGATTCTATTTGAGTGATTTGTTGATTGAAGAAGTCTGGTGGTTATCAGGTGTGGGTTTGGCTTGTGAAATTGACCTCATCTGTCCCCACTTTGGGATTAGTCACAGTCATTCTGGGATTTAACAAGGGGGTCAATTACTTCTTCACACGGATCTTGATAGGGTTGAACATTATTTCTGTCATTTTAAAACTGCTTTTTGTATTCCATTGGGTTGTTATAAATGGTTTAATGATTTGACACATTTGTGTGCGATTCATAAGTGAATAAAAACTACTACATACTTTACAACCGATTCATTTTCCTATTGGAAATATCAAGTTTGCTCCCGAAACTCCTTTTTGTTGAGGAGGATGTTTGAATCGAGTCTTTTCTCACACCACCTCCGGTGATTTCTTTGGGGATTTTTAAGGTCAGACTCCCCGACAGGAAAGGCTGGAGTCTGTTGTAATCAGACGGAGACCTGCGCTCGAGTCGGGTGATCAATAAAAGGTTTGTCCCCTGTTTACATCTAGCAGGATTACCAGGTTGGGCTGATCCATCATGACCTGATAGGCGATCAATGGAGAGGTAACCACCTCGTAGGAAGTAAAACTCCAACACTTTTCAACAATAGGTTTCGTCTTTTTCTTTTAAACTTTAGTTTCTCGTCCTCCTTTCTTCTCTTATTTGAGCACGATTGACCACGGAGCTCCATCAGCTTCATCATCATCATCATCATCAGCAGCAGCACAAGGCCAGGCCAATTTCTGTTATAAAGGCAATAAATCATCGCAGCTTTCATCTATTGTTATTGATGAACGACCAGTTATTTGTCATCCAACGCTGTGAGAAATGATGAGCCAGCCGGACAGATTTTTCTACCCCCCTTCCCGACCGTCTCCGCTGGCTGATGTGACACGGGACAGCAGTGATGGATTGTGTCCTTAAACTGTTATTACACGTATAATCTGACATCTCACTTAGGGCGCGTTACTCCAATGAAGACGCGCCGCGGAGCAGCAGCGAGGATCAATCACAGCAGGTTCACGCTCAGCTCTATCCTGGTTCCAGCGCCGCATTTTAATCAGGTCCGCTCAGACACTTTGTCTGCGCCCAGAAACTCTGCTCTCTCGCTTCACAGGTGATGGATATACTTCCCCGCTCGGGGGGGATGCGGGTTAAGAACTGCGAAAGAGTCCCAAATCATCACCACACCTCCACTGTGCCTAACAACTGCTTTTATCTGCGTTTAAAAACTTTTTTACTGTAGCTTGGGTCTTGTCCGGGATAAAAGTCTGTATCTGTTGGAGGTTTCTTTATATTCAACCAATGACACAGTCAGTCACATTGAGTGGGGAAATACAATCCAAGTTTCACACCTTTCATGTTCACTCAAAACACCTGTATCAACTTTTGTGAGATTGTTCTTCATTTCCAAGCGGCTGACCGTTTCTGGGTTAAAGTCTTGGTCACAAGCACCTGTGTGGAGGCGGACCCCTGCAGGTGCTGAGGGTCGTAGAAAGGAGCGGACGGCCCTTTTAGGGGAAACGCAGGTGTATCTTCAGTGCCCATGAGGCACGTACAACCGACCTCAGGAACGTCATGAAAATAGTATGTGCTATTGTTGTGCGCGTGATCATTGTAAAGACAACACTTATGATGAATGGGGAATGCTGAAGACCAGCCGGAGGCCGGACTTTAGAAACCCCTGCTCTATTTAGAAAGGTTCCGGGTCACGAGCTGACCTGTGTCTCCAGCTCTCCTCAGCTCTTCGGCTTTTAAAGTTTTTTAAAGTTGCCCACAAGCGACTTTAACCACCAAGCTGCTGCAGCAACAACTACCGCAACGAGGAGAGTTGAACATGGAACCAAAGAGAAATCTTGAAGCTGATCTGGCAGAGCTCAAAACCGCGTTAGTCTAAGCTAACCCCTGCTCTTCTGCGTGATGCTAAGCTTGAAGGTCTGCTGGCGCTTGAAGCTAAGCTAACACCACTGCTCCAAATCATGGAAGATTTCCATCAATAAAGGGACGTAACGAACAACAAGATAATCACCAAGATCTCCTGGAGAGGAGGATGCAAGACATGGATCAACAGGCGCGGATGAATAATGTGATTCTCACGGGACTTCAACTACAACCTACGGCCTGGTGCTACCAGCGCTAGCAGGGATGCTAACGGTGCTGATATGGGAGCAAATGTGACCGTGGAGAATCAAGTCGGAGAATTTCTTGCGTCTAAAGGGATTTCCTTGGACCTAAACAATGTTGAGATCTGTCATCCGCTTCCTCAGAGAAAGAATACGGATAAACCAGCGATCCTGATCAGGTTTGTGAATCGAAAGCACAAGATAGCTCTGATGAAACAACGTAAACACCTGAAGGGGTCTAATGTGTTTCTTAATGAACATCTTTCTAAATATCACGCTGATCTGGTGAAGCACGCAAGAATGTAGCGCAGAAATAAACAGATCCACAGCACATGGACTCTGAACTCCAGAATCTTTGTGAAACCACTCGGACCACCGGACGTTACAAAGCCTTTGGAAATAAAATCCATGGAAGATTTTGAGAACTGTGGGATACGACCTCTGATTCTGAGCTGCAGAACTCAAGCGTGTTTCCCTTGAGATGAGACCTTCACAGTCTCTCAGTCAAAACAACGAAGAAGAACCGTTACGTGGCCTTAAACTTGTTCCATTTTACATTTTTAATCCTTTTCTTCAACTTATTATTTTTTATGATAATCATTTTTATAAAGACAATCTGCACGAATTGTATTTTTTTACTAGAATGTTTAGATTTTTTTCTTTCTCCATAAACTAATGAAGATAATTTTTTTATTATTATTTTTATATTTTTTTAATAATTATTATTTGATTAATACAATCTGCACTAATTGTCTCTTTTTAATGATAATATTTAGATTTTTACTGCATTAGCAAATGAAGATGATTTAATTATTACTTTTTGTATTATCATAATTCATGCACAAAGTGTCTTTTTTTCTATGAGAATATTAGATTATTGTTTATGTAATATGCAGTAATGATTACTGAAAAGTTTACAATCACTATGGTATTAATTTTCTTTACTGATTAATATAAATGATTTGTCGTGGATGCTTTGAAACTTGATCACATTAATGATATTAATGATCCTTAATAGCCTGATTTTATTAATATTTGATATTAAGTCCTGAACCGGATATTGATAATTCATGTAGAGAAAATGGTCGAGTCGGGGTGGGATTATATAAGTTCGCTTCCTTCCACTCCCTTTCAAGTGATCAACTTGTGATTTATTAATTGATGATGTTATGTATGTATTGTGACCTGATTGCTTGAAATAAACCATTTCATTCATTCATTCATTCATTCAAAGGTGCAAGATTGGCCTGTTACTGGCCGTGCAAATGCAAGCGGTGTGCAAGTAAGCGCTCGTACGATGTAAGTGCTGTGATTGTTTCATTTCTAACAGTCCGGTTAAAC
>NC_050513.1:18048695-18049885 GCF_002922805.2 Oryzias melastigma | reverse complement strand
ATGTTACAAAATAAAGTATTTCTGATGAAAACTATTAATTTTGTCATTCTTGTTTTCATAATTAATGTAGAACTGCTAAATTGTTAAACTGTTAAATTTCACATTTTTTCCTTAAAAAAGCCCACAAATTAATTTGCGATTAATTGCGAGTTAACTCGGAACAAAATGCGATTAATCGCGATTAAAAATTTTAATCGACTGACAGCTCTACTTGAAATACAAAAAAATTAGAAATAAAAAATCTTTTTTGAAATTTCTTGATTTAAAAAAAAAGAAAACTGAAAACTTGTATTAAAATATATAAATGTTCCCCCCCGTGTAAAATGAGGCTCAGCTCAGCAGTGAAAACTCAAAAGTCAGAACTGAAACTGTAAACTAAGGACTGAAAGTGAAGAGTCAGGAAAAAAACAATGAAAATTCAAAATAGCAGCTGTTACTAATGGATTATTTTTTTTCAATCAGTATTTTTTTTATTTATAGTTTTTTTATTTCAGTTTTTCACTATTTTTTCAAAATTTTCAAGAATTATCTCAAGTTTCATTATTTTTGAAAAACTTTTTTTTTTCAAATGTTCTTTTTTTTTCAAATTAACAATGTCTTGTTTTCAAATATACATTTTTTTTCTGTTTTTTTAAATTTCAAAGAAAATTTTGTCACCATGTCTGTTTTGCCGGTTTTCAATCTGTTTTTTCGTTCACTTGAAGTACACCAACTTCTCATTTGAACAGCAATATCTGGCCCTGTTCGGGATTTGGCGGAGATGAAAAAAGGAAATATCTGTTTAACATCCCTGTGCTTCATCACTTAATTCATCCTTACGTGTCATATGTCACTATGACCCGTCGCCTGCAGCATACCTGTAGAAAAAAAATAGTCAAAGCCCTTCATATTTCGTGTGTGTCCTTACCGGTTTAACCATTTTTTTTCCTGAGGCGACCTGTTTCCTGCAGATAGAAGTGAACCCGACAGTTTGGTGGTCAGTGGCCTCCGTTCTCAAACGGACCAGGACTCGCTCTTCTGATCCACACCAGGGTTCTGGTGAGTGTTCACAACCTGTCAAAGAGAAGATATCTTTAGACATTTTCTTTTTAAAAGCTACAAACTTTTGTGAGCAGGAAAAAATGTTGTGATGTCATTAAGAAGTTGGATTAAATGAAGGGTAGGGCTCTGATTTCAGAGAATTACCTTTT
>NC_050513.1:18041513-18048647 GCF_002922805.2 Oryzias melastigma | reverse complement strand
TACTCCTTCTTTGTGCTTTTGAAATAAAAAAAATGTAAAAATAGGAAAAAATATTTTAGTAGAATAAAACTGTACGGTTAAAAAACATTTAAATGATAACCATATTTTTTTATTTTATATATTGACAGAAAAATAATTTAATCAGGAAAAATTGTGAAAACAGTAATTCTAAACATTTACATTTTTGTAATTTTCTTTTATGACTTTATTGTAAAAGTTACATTTAGAGTACATGCGTTAATTTGAACCAAAACTGATTTAAATACAGAAAGAGACAAAAGATTTAGTGATCTGCGCTGTTTGTTTTGACCACTGGGTGGTGCTGTTGGATCATCCTTTCCACCTTTAGTTCTGACAATCAAATCCTATTAAATAAACAGTCCCAGCAACCTCTAAGCTTCTATGTGTTGGGAATTAAATAAATACATTTTCAACTTAGTTTAAATGTATTTTCCCAAAGTTTGAAGAACTATAAAGGGAAATGTGTTCTGGTTTGATTGTAAAGCTCAACCACTAGAGGGCAGTGTTTGTTAAATGAAAACCGCAGCTTTATTTTGGTGAATTCCATGTTTGTTCCTGTAATGTTGTGTTCACACAAATTGAAATCTAACCATTCATTATTTTCTGTACATTTTCGGGTCATTGTTTGGAATAAAACCCACCAATTTTAGGTCAATCTTTGTTTTTGAGATGCAGTTTTAAGGTGAGTTCTTATTCTCTTAAGGGGTAAAAAAAGAAAAAAAAAGTGGCTCGGTTCCATTTCATTTGTCAGGGGGCTACTTAAGAATGAAAGATGCCCCCCAAGGATATATGAGCTCATGCTTCCTGGCCGGCTGCCTGGATGGGGAGGCGGAGCTGGACGCATTCATCAGGTGCATTACGTCACCGCGGCCCAATCGCTGGTCACGTCTGGAGCTCTAACAGATCATGAATCGAGCACGCGTGTGTCCGCCACAAAGACAAGACGCGTTACAAATCAGATCATCCGTTTCCATTCCCTCCACTTTGGAGTCTGTGATCAGAGGGAGAGCCCGGCGCCGCCACAGTCGGTCCCATCCCGTCAAGTCAAGGGCAACATTGAGCTGAGAGAAAGGTAACGTCAAGAGGAGCTCCAAGAACGACACTCTAATGAAGATGAGTGTGTTGAAAATCACTTCCACAAATGGATGAACTCCCCAAAGATAAAGCAGTTTGAAGAGTTTTTCACCCCGACTTTGTAGAACAATGTTCTTGGGATGTGTATAAAGGCCTCAGTCACGTGTACTGGGGTTGACCCATATGGTCCTTTGGAGGGTTATAGGGAGGGTCGGTCTTGGCAACAGGCATTCAAGTCACCATTTCCAATGAAAAGTATTTAAAAATATGATTAAACCTTTCGGGTTTCCTCATTAAAAACCCACATTCACGCGTCGCTATTCAAGATTCTATGACCGTTCTCAGGCTAAACAAATCCGTCCAATGAACGCACGTTGAAGTTAAACCGGGTTAAACTTTGACCAATCAGAGGCAAATTTAGATTTAATAACCGTCTTTCATATGTCATAATGGAGATGTGAATGAAAAGGCCTGAAACCAGATTTGCAAAGTTTGCACCACTTCCAACTGTAGGAGCTAATAAACGCTAGCAAGAGAAAAAGAGGAATCCCCCTACTTCTGTATCAAGTGTGACTATGGGCTAAATGTGTGTTCAAGAATACACCTTCAAGCCATTACAATAAATGAAGCTTAAGGTACAGACTTGACACAGTTTGAAGCAGCTTGAAGTTAAAGTGGAATTCCACAAGGCTCACATATGGGTTTTTTTTTTATTTCCACATTTGTTTCTTGTTTCAATAACTAAAGCGAAATTTAGAGACTTAACTCAACATTGTATTAGCCAGAAATTGAATGTGGAGTTCTACAGGGCTCATGTCTGGGTTTACTGCTTTTTTTTCTTTTTTTACTACAGTTTTTTCTTGATTTTGCGATCACAACAACTACAGCTCAAGTTACAGAGTTAATACACTTCGCTTCAGTCAGAAGTTAAAGGTGGAATTCCACAGAGCTCATGTCTGGGCACCCAGCTTTTTCTCAGATTCTGCATTTCCTTCTCATTTTTACAATCTTGATACAGGAAGCAAAATTTGGAGACCTAACAGACTTTGTATCTGCCAAAAATTAAATGTGGGATTCCACATAGCTCAGATCTGGGTTGTCTGGTTTGATATTTCTTTATCCTTTTCTTCTCATTTTTTGGGGGTCACAATAAATACAGCTCAAGTTAGAGGCTTAAAACACTTTAAAGAAGCCATAATTTGAAATGAGGACCCCCACAAGGCTAATGTCTGGACCTCCTTCTTTTTGTAATTTGTACATTTTCTACTCAATATTGTGATCACGAAACACACACCTTAAGTTACAGACTCAACACATTTTTGGCAGCTGGAAATTAAATGTGGAATTCCACAGAGCTCACGCCTGGGGTCCCTACTTTTACATATTTTTTCAATTGTCTTCTTGTTTTTTTCAATCATAATAAGTGAAACTCAAGTTACTGACTTTGAAGCAGCCAGAAATTAAATGTGGAGTTCCACAGGGCTCATATTTGGGTCTCATGCTCAAGTCCGACTTAACACATTTTATAGCAGCGGGAAATTAAAAGTAGAATTCCACAAGACTTGTACCGAGGCTCTCTACTGTTTTAAAGTCGACGTTTTCACATTGTTTTGCAATCACAAGAAATAAAGTTAATCAACAACATCACATCAGTCCAGTCCTTAGTATTTATCATAATTTAATACACTTTTCTTTTTTAAACATATTTATTATGGAAACCTAATCCTCAAATATAATTTTTTTAAAAGTGGAATCCACACTACACTTTTTTGCTCTGACTATATGAGTTTCTGTTGATAGAAATGAGTCAAAAACAGTTGTCTGAATAATCAACAGGGCTGATGGGACATGTTTACTGCTCGATCATAAAAATATCTTTAAATGTTGCTGCCGTTGAGGTTGTCAACCGCAGAGTGTGATTGCTTTTGCGTGCACGCCTTTAACCTCTGATGGAGTGACCATTTATTCCAGAAATATTCCATTGAATTAAAAAAAAAAGAAGTCAGCCCTCATGTTTCCTCACATTTGTTTTTCTATCCTGCCAGAGCTGGTTTATCGGCGCACAGAGATTAGCATCTCTCGTCCTTTAAGAGTCCATTGTGTTCATGAAAGAGCCCGGAGTTGGAGTGTGCGCTCTCAAATCAAGTGTGCGGCTCAATACCTGCAACACAATATCCTTCAAACATTACCTTTTCTGCTAAATAAACCGCAATAATGGTTGCGGGGGAGGAAGAGTCAAAATTTGAAAGAAAAGGAATCAAACTCAAATTCAAGGTTACTTGCGAAAAAGGCAGTAAAGTTTGAGGATAGACAGGAGAAAAGCTTAACCTCGGCGTCGTTCATTATTCACTCCTCCCTCCAACTTGGGAGTGAAACTACAACCTCTTTTGTGTTTTCTCAAAAATAGGACTAAAGTCATCGCCCCTGGGGTCCCGACATTCCCCTGTTGAAACCAGAGAAGGACCTGAATGACATTTTCACTGTATACCATAAGAGGACGGCTGCAGTCTGACAAAGAGAAGCTTTCAGAACATTCCTACAGCATAGCAACAACACAGCTTCTGCTTCTTTCAACATTTGAGCCATAAACACATGTATAGTGACTTTAATGTCTCCACCTCACACTAGATTATTATTATTATTATATATACCAATCCTAACAAAGATGAAGCAGACATAATAAATCAACTACAGACAAGTATGTAGGTTAAGACAGATTAATTCTGTGTCTAGTTAAACAGTTTAACCCTAGAGGACTTTTGCTATAAAAAGTTGCACCATAACTGTTGCCGGGTAATTTTTACCCAATATAATACACCTAATAAAAAGTATTTTTCATAAAGAATACAGCAAAATATGACAGCAAATGATACATTAGAGTGGTTTTCGTTTATTTTCAACTGTGCTTTATGTAACAAAATGGAAAATAAAGACAGGAAGATCCCAAAAACATGTGAGAAAATTACTGAAAAATTAGCAATTTGAGAAAAAATATCCTAAAATAAAATATTGAAATGGAGACTTGGCCTTTGGTCCGCCCATTTCTGGGACATGAGACTTTACTCAGGGAACCAGGACACTTAGAAATATAAAACATATTAAAAATCATGTAAATACTTTGGCTCGGGTATAAATAACCCGGCGATAGTGCTCTAGGGTTCACCAAACGTAAACTTTACAACAGGAAAAAATACTACAGAAAAAAATAATAAAAAATGATTTTGTTTTAAATCTCAAAGTTTCTGTTTTTTTTAAGTACTGTGAAGGTGAATTAAAAACTGTTTGTGTCTTTATTAAGTTGACGAAAAAGTACTAAATCAAGGGTAGAAAAGTAAAACCAAAATTTGTAAAGGATTTTTTTTTTTTATTACAAAATCTCAGCATTTATAAAGTGACTACAAAACACTGTTAAAGTGAATGAAGATTTATATGTGTTTAGATTAAGATCACTGATTCTTTTGTAGCTTGAAAGTCAACATTTTGTCAAAGTACCAGCAAGAATATTGTTGACGTAAAAAAATAGTACGACCAAAAAGTACTTTTGTGTGTAAAACCAAAGATAAAAAAACAATCACAATAAAACTTTTTTTTTAAATTTGATGTCACACTTCTACAAAATGTCTGTGACTTTACATAAAAATGTTTTTATATCTAAATAAATATTGACCAAAACCTATTTTTAAGTGTATAAATCTCCAAAAACACGTTTACGAAAGTATAAAAAAATTTTGAATTTTTTTTCTGGATATTAAAAGACATAAATATGATTTTTCTTTATTTTACAAAAGAGGTTAGATGTAGTTTTCTGAGTTCAAGTACCAATGAAGGGGGCGGAGCTTAACGCTATCAACTAATTTCTGAGTACGGCTCGTCTGGATTTCTTGATAGGGCAATCATCATTTCTCTCCTCTCCGTTTCTATCTTACTGAACAGCGTTCCCGTGGCGATGACGACATCGCCGGGGCAAACGGGGAGTGCCGCGAGCTGGCCTTAAACCAGCGCCGCTCAGTGTGTGTCGGGTTTGTGGCGCCTGACTGGATTTGGGCTGTAACTCGGGGTCAAAGCTTGCTGGGGAGCAGAACAACACAAACACAGAAAGAAGCACATGAAAGCTTTTTAGTCATACTGATGTTTTGGGAGGAAAAAGCAAAGGGTAAACACAGGACAGCAGGGGCCGATTCCTTAGATACACAGATTTGATTTGAAAACTTTAAGGTCACCAGTTACCAAAGAAAACAGAGCGCGGCTTTTTTCCTTTGCCATTTTGGTTAACAGACTCCCCCCGCCGGTTTCTGAACTTTGGTCCGCAAGCAGACGGCGTTTAGCCCGGTTCAGGTTGGAAACAATGACGGGGCGCCCACGTCGGCTGTCTGATCGGGTCTTATCAGTCGTTCCTCGATCCGTCACGACTGCATCATGTGTCTTGTCAACTGTGTTTGTAAAGTGCGCTCGGGTAAGCATGAGGTATGCGTTGTCAGTTAGATGAGGAATACGGCGGTGAAACGCTGCCAAAAACTTGCCTTGGAGCATATCAATGTCGTGTTCGAACTTCTTCCCTTTTTTTTTTTAATCTTTAGATTAAAATAACTCTGGATGTTTACTTAACTGAAAGGAGAAGTTTAGTTTGGTAACTCATGCAAAAAATAAACAGCTTTTACAAAAAAAATGTTTTTCAAAACTGTCAGACGAGAGCGTAACCATAATATAGTGTTCGGGTCAGACTGACCCGTTTTGAAATGTGACAATGGGTCAATTTTGACCCAAAACACAATATATGTCTATAACCAACAATATTGGTAAATCCCACTAGCATCAGTCACATGTATGTTAGATGTATTATATAAGTCCTTTTCATATTTTTTGCAACAAAGTCAAGATAAACCGCAAAAAGCAAACAAACAAAAAAAAAAACAATTAGTTTAATTAGCCAATTAGCCAATCGGGTGATGCACACCTATATAACACAAAGGTCCCCAAACGTTTTCTTGTGAGGGCCACATAACTGTCTTCTTCTCTGACGAGGCCCCAGGGTCAGTTTGTAGGCTAACAGAAGAAGTGTATCAATCACAGCCTGAATGTAAACTTTTATGGTTTTCCAGAAAGCCACACACAGCCAGATTTTAAATAATTCATGTATGTCATCTTTACAGAAAAAAATTATGCTACAACGTTTTAAAATTAGATATACAACATAGAATAATAGCTGAAGATGCTTAGATTGATAGCTAAAAACACTGAAGCTGATAGTGGAAAATGTTGAATCTGATAGCTAGCTAAAATATTAGCGAGGTGCCAAATGAGCCGAAAAAAACGCTAGCATGTAGCTGAAATATTAACTAAACTTCAAAATTGCCTAGAATACTAAAAAAAGCCTAAATTATTCAAACCGCTACCATGTAACTGAAATTTTAGCTAAATGCCAAATTAGCCTAAAAAAACTGGAAAAATCTCTAATTTAGCCAAAACAGCTAGCATAAAGCTAAAATATTAGTTAAACTCCAAATTAGCCTAAAAAACGGAAACAAGCCTAAATTAGCCAAAACACCTAGCATAACGCTAAAATATTAGCTAAACTCAAAATTAGCCTAAAAAATGGAAACAAACCTAAATTAGCTAAAACAACTAGCATGTAGCTGAAATATTAGCTAAATGCAAAATTAGCCTAAAAAAATGGAAAAATCTCGAATTTAGCCAAAACAGCTAGCATAAAGCTAAAATATTAGCTAAACTCCAAATTAGCCCAAAAAAACGAAAAAAGTCTAAATTAGCTAAAACATGTAGCTGAAAATTTAGCTAAATTTAGCTAAATGCCAAATTAGCTTAAACAACAAAAACTAAATTTTTTTTTAATTTACCCAAAACAGTTTGGGGGTTGGGCCAAATGTGGAGGAGGGCCAGATCGGGCCTACGGGGCGTGGTTTGGGGACCCCTGAGATAACAGTATAGAGAGCCGCTCCAATAAGATTTGTGTTTTTAACGTGTTCTTGTAACATAATGGAGGACTTATAAGAAGACAATTAAGATCAAATTTCAATTTCC
>NC_050513.1:18031553-18039756 GCF_002922805.2 Oryzias melastigma | reverse complement strand
GCAACATGGAGGTCAGAGCGGATCCAAGGCGGAGGTACTGAAGGGCAAAGACAGGAGCGGGAGTCCAGAGCGTGAGCAGGGTCGAGAAAGAGGCAAAAACAGCAAGGAGGGCGCACTGAGAAACTTCAGGAAGTTGACCACAATCCGGTACTGAGTCTAGAGAAGAAGAGTCTTAAATAGAGGAGCACGCAGGTGTTCAGAATGAGCAATCAGAAGCTGAGGGTGGGGCAGAATCATGACAGCGGCCATTTGTAAAGATGGCGGCCATTTGTAAAGATGGGAGCCATTTGTAGAGATGGGAGCCATTTGTATAGTTGGAAGCCATTTCTAAAGATAGGAGCCATTTGTAAAGTTGGACGCCATTTATAAAGTTGGACGCCATTTGTAAAGATAGGAGCCATTTGTAAAGTTGGCGGCCATTTATAAAGTTGGACGCCATTTCTAAAGATAGGAGCCATTTGTAAAGATGGCGGCAATTTGTAAAGTTGGCGGCCATTTGTAAAGTTGGCAGCCATTTGTAAAGATGGCGGCCATTTGTAAAGATGGGAGCATTTGTAAAGTTGGACGCCATTTATAAAGTTGGACGCCATTTGTAAAGTTGGACGCCATTTCTAAAGATAGGAGCCATTTGTAAAGTTGGACGCCATTTCTAAAGATAGGAGCCATTTGTAAAGATGGGAGCCATTTGTAAAGATGGCGGCAATTTGTAAAGTTGGCGGCCATTTGTAAAGTTGGCGGCCATTTGTAAAGATGGCGGCCATTTGTAAAGATGGGAGCATTTGTAAAGTTGGACGCCACTTGTAAAGATGGGAGCCATTTGTAAAGTTGGACGCCATTTGTAAAGATGGGAGCCATTTGTAAAGTTGGCGGCCATTTGTAAAGTTGGCGCACATTTGTCACACATTTTTCATTGTCTATTTACTCACATCTCAAGGATACTGACTGTAAATGGATAAAACACCATTTTAAAAATGAATACTTAAAGGATCATTTAAAATGGGGGGTTGTGGCTTATGAGATTTTTGGTAAGAAGGGACCTTAAGATACATCCAGGCCAAAAAGACGACAAAATACACAATTAAATTAATAACTGGCTCCTCTACACTTTGACGTTTTGCATCAGGTCTCTTCAAACTGAATTTATACGCTAGTATCAGATAGCGACAGTCGAGTAAACACCGTAAGATAACCCGCGTTTTGGATGTTCTTGATTCTGCATCACACACCCAGTGTGTACATAGCATGAAAAGTATATTAGTTCACAGAAAAAGTCATACTCTAAGAAATTGTATTGCGATATGTAATCCGATATGTAACCCGATATGTACCGTATCACCAATACTCAGTCCTACTTTATACTGTTTTTAAAGCTTTTAAGATGTTTTTTTTTTCCAGTTTGGTTTTCTATTCTTTCCAAAATTGTTTGTAGAAAATCAAATGAGATATAAAGTGACTTTTAAACCCAAATTAAACTTTTTTACATTATTATTATTTAGGGGGCCCACCATCCCATCCCTGTGTTGGTGGTTTATCTGGGGTGCCACTGAAGCTGCAACCACCACTGGCTAAACAAATTAGTTTTCACGCGTCTTTGTTAAACTTGAAGCTGTCGAATGGCTCCCGTAATGACGAGCTTTATTGGAAGATTGATTGTAATCGCTCGCGCCTGATGGGGAGTTAATACCTGTCAATTATTCAGGAGAAACGGGACGACAAAGACGAAGCGGCGCGCGGCGTTAGCCTCCTGCTGCTCATCTGTTTGCAGCAGAAGATGACAGGGGGCTCCAAGCTGGCCTCAATCTGTCGTCAGGAAGACGCAGATTTGAATATTAAATACTTAAAAAAGAAAAAAAAAACAGTTTTTCCCTTCAGGGATGGTTGCTTTAACAATGTGTTCTCATTTAAAACATCTGCTGCTTTCACACACAAAGGCTTCCATTTACTGAACGGGTGAAGGGAAAAAAATGGAGGTCTTCTGTCAAGAATTGAAAACTTAATTAATATTTAGCTTTATTTCATACTGCCGGGTAAAAAATGTAGAAAAAGTTGATTGACCTTGTGAGCTCGCTTGGGATGAACCATTTTTAAGACAAATACCAAATTAGACTTATTTATACAGCAGCTGCATCTTACAGTGTGGATCTTACCTTAAGGGATGTCATGAAAATTGAAAGTACCATTGTCATGCGTATTATTGTGAAGTATACGTTGGGCTAATACTAGCTTTAAGTACTTATGATGTAGAGATAATTTGTAAAATATTTTTACAACTGGCCTTACGGGTTGATACGTCACTTAAACAGCACTAACTGGTTCCTTGTGCAGAATTTTGGAGGGTTAAAAATGATGAAAAATTAATTTGACATGCCTGAATCTGACCGATTTGACCCGTACTCTTGCGTTATGTTAAGTTTTTGTTATGTTTTGTTACCTGCACATGCATTTGGAAAAATTTTCACCCTCCATACATAGTCTTTTTTCCTCCATTATATCATACATGAGGCACACTGAACTATAAGGTGCCTTAAGCAAGAGAAACAAGTTATTTGAAACATGCTACGCATTAGTAGCATTAGCCATGTTAGCATGCTCACATTAGCTGTGATTCCCAACCTTGTTTGCTACTTTAAGAAAATGACTAACACCACTAAGACAAATGTATTGTGATGACACTAACACCCAACCGAGTTGGCGACATGTAAATAAAACAGTCCAACAATGCTGCACGTTAGCCACATGAGCTAACATGTAGCAAGAACGCCCGACCTTGTTTCAGCTAGCCCTTAGCAACATGCTAAGCTACGAACCACAAACATTGTTTTTATACGTTTTATTATTTTTTTCAATGTTTTTTTGGTTTGATAAGATAACTCCTCCTCCGTTCCTCCCACAACATCCTAAAACCTGCTTCCAATCTGTCCACCTTGATCCATTTCCAACTGATTTTCATCATAGAAGTTTCATTTTCTTTCTCTGATTTCATCTTCATCGATTCATCTCACCCTTAGAGTCCTCATATGTTACCAGAAAAGGTCTGAGTTTTACTGGAACCCTGTAGGTCAACAGCACAGATGGAGGTCATTCACCCATTTCGCATGTTTGATTTGGACCAACTTTGATGTTGGCAACCCGCTACGTTTGCACGGACTGGATTGTGTCCTCTTGTTGATCAACCTAAAGCTTTCTTTCGTGAATAATTTTAAATCGTCAGTTCTTTTGTGTTCTAAAACAAAAAAATAAAAATAAAATTAGATTCGTCCACATACCAACGGTTGAAGATTTTCTTTCAGTCCTCGTGGAGTTTCACCCAGAGATCCAAAGCAGTTCTGGTCTTCAAGATGTTGGTGGCTCCAGAGAAATTTCCCGGCTTGATGATGGTGACCTAAAGGCAGAGTTAAGATTTCATTAACCTGAGGTTGATAGTCCGTCAAACAATGCAACATCCTAAAGCTGCATTCTCACTGCCCTCAGCAACACGGTGTGAAAATATCAGGTTTTCTGGAAATACGGGCAAAAACTTTCATTTACAGGACATTCTCTGACACTTTCAGAGGTAAAATAAGCAGAAAACTCCAGTAAGACATTTTGAGGCTTAAAGGATTAAACTAAATAATAAAATTAAAATCATATCATTTACTAGGACATAATTTCTGCAGAGTGGCAGGAGTTCATCAGAAATTCACCTCTGAGTTGATGTGAGCGATGCTGTTTTTACTGAGTCAGCTAGCACTCATTTCCCATCATCCCTTTGTTTACACTCTCTCCTGCTAGCTTACAGCCCCTCACACCATCAAGCTAACATTAGTGGTGCAACCAAAATGGCGGGCAGTATCGTAGCTATCCATCTGTACAATTTAGAGCAGATGCTAGCTCGAACGAGGAGCTCGCGGCTTTCTATTGTAGGTCCTACGCATAGACTGTAAAAATACTGGACTGAGCGAGCACTGAGGTCCCCCATTGGAAATGCATTACTTCCTCTCCTCGCGAAAGTAGGCCGCCGCTTTCACCGTCACTTCCTGAAACGGATACCGCCATTTGCAACCCATCTTCAGCGATTGGTCTGAGTCATAGCTGAGTCATGGAATCTACAGGAAGTACTGTCGCCAATCAGGAGTGAGTTTATTGCAACCGTCTGTCCGCCTCTTTCCACGCCTCGACCACGAGACCGCGGATGTAAACAGCTTCTACTTTAATAACGGAGGCTCGGGAGAATTGTACAAGTCATTGTTCAAGTCTTTGAGGGAGAACCATTCCAACATTTGATTCTGTCAGCGGTCCTTTGGGATTTACTTACATTTATTCATTTTTTTCGAGCTTAAAGGAGCATTTGGGTGATTCCGCTGACCCCCTCGCGCGCGCCACAGCTGCCTGTCTCTTCACATGCGCTGCCACGTTACAGTCTGATCAGATGCACGTGAGAAGCACGTTCAGCGGTATTTAAAATAAATAACCATCCTAACAAGTGAACAGCTGGATCTTTTTTCTGTTTGAAAATACGACCAGGTCCTTTAATGTTTGTCTCGCGCTCCTCAGACGGCTGCGTCTAATTCAGGCTGAAGCTGGAAAAGTGAAGATGAAACTTGGGTTGGTGATTTTATGCGCATATACGCAACTTAGAATTTAGAAGCTACAATCAAAACAGTGAAAAAAAGAAAAACGAACGTTAATCAAACAAAAAAGTCCAAAGCACATAACCTCAGAGTGAAATCTATTTCTACAGAGTAAATCCTCATCTAAAAATGTCGACAGCATGCTCCTCTTGTTGTTTTAAACTGCTGCATCGGTACATTCCATTGAGGAAAACAACAGTAGGACAATGATTGGTACATTGTTGAATTGTAAAGTAGGTGTTAAAAGGTCTTCACGGACCCATTGATGAAGTCTGCTCCCATTGGCTACCCGTCATCTGTCAATCAAACCCCCCAGACGTTCCACGTCAGACCCACAAACGCTTATTGAGCCATCTGATTGGTCAATTTATAACTCTAATAACTTGTGATAATGGAAAAAAATCTTTGAAAAAAAATTTAGGATTAGAAAAAAGAAGTTAAGCAGAAAGCAGCAGAGGAAGAATGATTATTCTGAGATATAAAATGACTGAGAAATAACTGTCTGTTTCTCAATGTAAGTCAATGGGACTTTGGCCTTTTTACAACCCAGTGGTACTTCCTATATAGAACACGGAAGTAGGGGGGCTTGCTCTGTCCAGTTCTTATATACAGTCTATGGTCCGATGTCACATCTACAAGCTTTTACTGACTTTTTTTTAGTCTGCTCCTGATTTAAAACATTTATAAAATAAATAAATGAACAAACATGATATTTTAAGTGGCTTTTAAACGCTTTAACTGAGTAACTTTGCTTTAAAATATATATATTTTTATCACAACTTTTAAAACTGCACGAAGCTAAATGCGTCTCTCTCCTGGTTTTACCTCACTTTAGAATTATCAAACTGATAGAAACCTTAAAAAAAACAGAAAGATTATTTCATTTTTCCTTCTAAAAAAAGGAGAATTGAGTTTTAGAAGGAACTATTTCGTGTCGCGGAAGGACGTGTTCTACCTGCAGTTCTCAGGAGCTCCGTGTCGCTGCAGCTAGCATGTCTTCTCTCCTGCAGCCGCGCGGACGGATGGACGGTTCCTAAATCTTTCTCCGAGTTTGGTTTTCGTTTCACAAAGTCACCGCTCAATGTGTCTGTCGCCAAAGTCCCGAAAATGCGTCCAGAAACTGTTGTTTACCCACGCGCGTGCTCTGAAATCAGTCTTCGCGCGTTTAGCTGGACTGTACCACTGCGATCGCCCCCCCGCCCCCCTTTTTTCTACGTAATGGTACGTTCCTGGCAGTTTCCCAAGATGCTTGACGCTCCTCGTCATTTGACGTCATCGTCTTTATATCATATGAATTTACTGTTTGGAGATGATGTCATTTTACATCACTGCTGTTGACTCAGAAAGTTCTTGAACTGGGCTGAAATTTTCACCTCCACATCTTCGACCCACCGAGGAACCTCGAGAGTTTTAAGCTGTTTACTAAACACTTTGATTCTAATCAGTTCTCAAGTTTGGATTTCTACGGATTTAGAGAAACATGAAGAAAACCAGCAAATCTACTAAAATGGTTACCTCTGCAGCCAAACATTCAGAGGTTCCCAAACTCCATAAACCTGATGAGGAGAAACCAACCACTGCTCCCATCAAAAAGGGTTTGTCCGCTCTCAAAGAAGAGCGTGATTTTCTCCTGCAACAGCTCTTCCAGAGAAATGAGCTTTTCAGTCAACTGAAACAGAAGAGAATTGCCACTGAGGAGAGCTGTATGTTGCACTGGGAGTTGCTGCAAGACATGCAACTAAAACTGGCAGAAGAACGGCAACTCAGACAGAGACGTGAACAGGAGCTCCAACGATACAGACAGCTGGCAAAGGCCAAAGCCAAGAAAGCCCAGGAGGATCTGGAGGAACAAGCCAACCTCAAACAACATCTCAGCACAAGACTGAGACTACAGAGCAAACTGGCGGGCAGACTTCAGACTCAGGTGGAGGAGCTTTCTGAGCAAGTAACAACTCTGGAAACATCTGTCCAACCTGTGGAGCCTGCTGACCAAACCGAGGGTTTGCCTGAACCTAAACTGGAACAATCTGAGGACGTCCCAGAAGACAAATCTGTGGATATGAAAGCTTCAGAACCAGAGTTGGGTTCTGAAAAACAAGTTGTTCCAGAACCATCTAAGAAACGCAAGAAGCGTAAAAACAAAAAGGCAAAGAAAACCCCTGACCTGGAGGAACCGGAAACCCACACTGGACCAGTTGGTCCACCTCAGGATGACCAAGAGACTCTGGCTAACAGAGATCTTGATCAAGAACAAACTGAGGAAACTGACTCACCAGTGGTGGAGTCTGTTGACCAAACAGAAGGTTTGCCTGAACCAAAACCGGAACAATCCGAGGACGTCCCAGAAGACGCATCTTTGGATTCAAAAGCTTCAGAACCAGAGTTGGGTTCTGAACAACAAGTTGTTCCAGAACCATCTAAGAAACGCAAAAAGCGTAAAAACAAGAAGGCAAAGAAAACCCCTGACCTGGAGGAACCGGAGACCCAATGTGGACCAGTCAGTCCACCTCTGGATGACCAAGAGACTCCAGAAAACAGAGATCTGGATCAAGAACAAACTGAGGAAACAGACTCACCAGCAGTGGAGTCTTTTCCTGCAGAAAATGTCCCAGAGTCCACAGAAAAGGTGGTTGAGGAGGCAGCAGTCCAAACCTCAGATCCAGTGGTTATTTCTGATCCACAAGTGAGTGCAGAACCTTCCAGAAATCTCAAGAGACGTCTGGAGATGGATGAAACAGAAGCTCCTCCCACTAAACAACAGAGGATCTACAGACCAGTCAAGGTTGCTACTCGTCTGGCCAAACGGCGAGCTTCAATCAACGCCAAACCTGAGAAGCCCAAAGACACAGCGGCTCTAGGACTGCCATGGGCCTTCTTGGAGGAAACTGGCCCTAAAAAAGAAGTTCCAGGACCAGAACCAAAGACGGTTTCTGAAGAAGATCCTCAAGAAGAAGAGTCAGTGACCAAGGACTTCCAAGAGCCATCCGAACTGGAGAAACCAAAAATCTCTCTGTGGAGAAGATTTAAAAAAGCCCTGACTCCAGCAAGACGGCGCAAACACAAGACTGACACTCCTGTGGTCATGCCAGATCAACCATCAACCGACCCGGATGAGGAAGAGACTTCTATTGACCAAAACCTGGAAACATCTATGGACCAAAACCAGGAAACGTCTATGGACCAAAACCAGGAAACGTCTATGGACCAAAACCAGGAAACGTCTATGGACCAAAACCAGGAAACGTCTATAGACCAAAACCTGGAAACGTCTATGGACCAAAACCAGGAAACGTCTATGGACCAAAACCAGGAAACGTCAGATATCATAGATGAAACCTCAGATAACGAGGACGAAATCTCTGGTGAAGAAGAAGAGTGGGATAATTTTGAAGAAGGGTCTGATGATTTGGAAATAAAAGAGTGGGGTTATTTTGAAGAAACATCGGATGATGAAGAAACATCAGATGATGAAGAAACATCAGATGATGAAGAAACATCAGATGATGATGATGAATCTTCAGAAAACACTGGTGGACAAAAGATTTCCCTGTGGAGGAGATTCAAAAAGGCTCTCACTCCAGCAGGCAGACGCC
>NC_050513.1:18025523-18031233 GCF_002922805.2 Oryzias melastigma | reverse complement strand
TGTGTGAAAGTAAAAACAATTTAAGCATGTCAATCACAAAAATATTTACATAAATACATAAATATACATAAATACATACATATACATAGTACAAGTGGGCCCCATTTGGGTTTGTCTGCATTTTCTGTGGTGGCCACTCCATGTGTTTGTCCACATTGGTTTAAGTGGGCGAGTCAGTAGGTTAGCTCATTGCGCTAGCCATCCACCCAGTGGACAGCGTAGAGTGCTAGCGAGCTCCGCTGTTGCATGCTAACGAGCTCCTCTCTAGTATTTTAGCGAGCTCCTCTTTAGCGTGCTGGCAAGATCCAGTGTAACATGCTAGCAAGCTCCACTTTAACATGCTAGCGAGCTCCTCTGTAGCATGGCAGCAAGCTCTTTTGGAGCATGCTAGCGAGCTTTGCTGTAGCATGCTCCTCTACAGCAAGCTAGAAAAACTTCTGTGTATCGAGCTAGCAAGCTCCACCTTAGCATGCAAAAAAAGTTCCACTGTAGGATGCTAGTGAGCTATACAGAAGCATGCTAGCGTACTCCTCTAAAGCAAACCAGTGAGATTCGCTGTATTGAGCTAGTGAGGTCCCCTTTAAATTCTAGTTAGCTCCACTGTAGCATGCTAGCGTGCTCTGCTGTTGCACGCTAGCGGGCTCCACTGAAACATGCTAGCAAGCTCCTCTTTAGCATGTTAGCAAGCCCCACTATATTATGCTAGTGAGCTTTGCTGTTAAAACATGCTAGCAAGCGCCACTGTAACATCCTAGCGAGCTCCACTGTATTATGCTAGTGAGACCTGCTGAATCATGCTAGCATGCTCCTCCTCTAAAGCGAGCTAGCGACTTCCGCTGTCCCCCAGGTGGCTTGCTAGCATAGCGAGCCTACCCACTGAGTGTCCATTTAAGCTAAT
Organism: Oryzias melastigma; assembly: GCF_002922805.2. Classification (NCBI taxonomy): domain Eukaryota; kingdom Metazoa; phylum Chordata; class Actinopteri; order Beloniformes; family Adrianichthyidae; genus Oryzias; species Oryzias melastigma. The sequence goes on along the minus strand of NC_050513.1, from coordinate 18,030,335 downwards.
GTGGGCAAAAACAGGTGGGGTCACCACGGAAACTGTGGTCAAAGACATTTGGGGCCCACTTAGGCTCAGTTTATATATATATATATATATATATATATATATATATAGACATAGATATATGAATGTAATGCAACCACAAGGGGGCACAATCCCGTGCTCTCTTGTGCCGGTCCCAAGTCCGGATAAATGCAGAGGGGTGTGTAATATATCTATGAGTACCGCTCTATGAGTTGGTGCCATTAAGACTGTGTTACGTCACCCCCATTTGCATTTCTTCCTTAATTCTTAAATTCCAGAAGCATTTCAGGACAGTTTTGAACTCACTGACTGGGAGGTGTTCACAGACGGCTCAGACCTGGAGTTCTGTACATCATCTGAGCTGAACTTGGTGCAGTTTTGCACCGATGCTGGTCTTCCCAGTCTCTGCTCAAAGCTCGGGATGCAGCTTATAGTTCAGGTGAGAGGATGGCCTATGGTAGGGCCCGGACAGACCTGAGGAAGGGCATCAATCAGGTCAAACACAGAACTCTGCTGCTCAGGTTCTCATGAGGATCAGGAAAGTAGACCACATCAGTCCAGTTCGGAGGTCTTTACTGTCTGCCAGAGGATAGACTTTAAAGTTCTGTTGCTGGTTTATAAAGCTTTGAATGGTTTAGTACCCGATTGACCCCCTGACCCATACACCCCGACCTCTCCAGTCATTTCGTCAGTACCTTTTTCAAATTTATTTTACATCTCTTTTGAAAGGAAATGCTCACAAACACGTCAACTTTCTCTTTCTACAACCTCATAATCGGCATCCGTGATTGTTATTCTTCCGTTGAAGAGTCTCGTTTGTTCTTGACTTAGGCGCACAGCTTACACTGAAAACTCTTCCACCTTCACTGGTTCCCTTGGATTTGTCCGCCTTTCCGCTCTTCATCCGTCGTGCCTTTACACGTTCGCCCATTCACGCCGTAAACCTCACGCCCTTTAGACTGTAGAATGTAGATTTACAGTGGTAAGCTTCTTAATCCAAGACCTGAGGGCTCCAACAATGCTCGATCCGTGCCAAAAGAATAAGCAGCTAAGATCCATTAAATCGGAATTCTGAAATTTCAGCTTGTAAATGGACAAAAAGTATATATTTTTGGCGCTTTTCAGTGATACTTTCCCTCTAGGTAAGACTTATTTAGAGTTTTAGTGGTTAAAATAATAATAAAAAAAAGCTAACATCCCTCTTTAATAAATTAATGTTAGTTATCATACATTTATTTTATTCTGGCACTTATTAATTATAATTATATGCATTTATTTTTTTATTTCTGTTTTTTTTGCATTGATAACTCAATTTCTTATGTATTTAAATGCATTTATTTGGTGGCTGCCTTTTGATAGTCCTTAATGTGCATGTTTTTGAGTTATGTAATTAAACATAATATTTTGAATGCCAATTTCATTGTCTTTATTTACTGTATTTTCCAAATTCTTCGGCACAATGAAACTTTTTTATGAATATGACTCTGTGTCTTATAAGGTAATTTAATCTTGATTGTGTTTACTGACCTCAAACTGATTTTGAGACGTATACGGTACTTATTCAAATGTTTGGTTGAGCGTTATAGTAGATATGCTAACAAGGCTAACATGTAGCCATGTCAGACTGTGTTTTTTTTTTTTTTTTATAGGTGTTATTAGCAAGGTTGGGAGATAGCGTCACAATAACATTTGTTTTAGTCCTATTTGTTATTAACATTTTGCTAACAAGGTTCGGTGTTATTGTAATTATGCTAATGTTTAGCGGTGTCGGACTGTGTTTTTTTATGTTACTAGCAAGGTTGGGAGTTAGCATTGTTTATTTTTTTTTAGCGTTATCAGTCTGTTTTTTCACGTGTTGTTTACAAAGTCAGGTGTTTTTGAAAAAAATGCTAACTCGGCTAACATGTAGCAGTGTCGTACTGTGTTTATTTCAGTTTTTTATAAGGGTTACCAGTACGTTTGGGAGTTAGCATAGTTATAGTATTTTTTACTTTCGTTTTTATTTTATTTTAGATTTATTTTAGATTATTTACATGTTGCAAACAAGGTTGGGTGCTATTGTAGCTACGCTAACGCCGCTAGCGGTGTCTGACTGTGTGTTTTTTCACATGTTGTAGGCAAGGTTGGGTGCTATTGTAACTATGCTAACACGGCTAAAATTAAGTGATGTCCGACTGCGTGTTTTGCTTTTTTTTTTACACGTTACTAACAAGTTAGGGATTTAGCGTAGTCACAATGTTTGTTTTTGCTTTATCAGTTTTGTTTTTTACCCATTGCTAGCAAGGTTGTAAAACACTAACTCAGCTAACATGTCGCAGTTCCATACTGTTTTTTCTTCTCTTTTTTAAATGTGCTACTGGTAAGGTTGGGAGTTAGCGTAGTCACAGTAACGTTTATTTTAGTGGTGTCAGTCAGATTTTTCATGTGTTAGGTGCTGTTATAATTACGCTAACGCAGCTAACGTTTAGCGGCGTCGGACTATGTTTTTTTTCACGTTACTAACAAGGTTGGGAGTTAGCGTAGTCACAGTGAAGTTTTTTTTAGCAGTATCAGGCTATTGTTTTAATATGTTGCTAACAAGGTTGGGCGTTCTTGCTACATGTTAGCTCATGTGGCGAAACGTGCAGCATTCTTGGGCTGTTTTATTTACTTGTCGCCAACTAGGTTGGGTGTTAGTGTCATCACAATACATTTGTTTTAGTGCTGATAGTCATTTTCTTAAAGTAGCAAACAAGGTTGGGAATTAGAGCTAATGTGAGCATGCTAACATGGCTAATGCTACTAATGCGTAGCATGTTTCAAATAACTTGTTTCTCTTGCTTAATCCACCTTATAGTTCAGTGTGCCTCATGTATGATATAATGGAGGAAAAAAGACTATGTATTGAGGGTGAAAATTTTTCCAAATGCATGTGCAGGTAACAAAACATAACAAAAACTTAACAAAACGCAAGAGTACGGACCAAATCGGTCAGATTCAGGCATGTCAAATTAATTTTTCATCATTTTTAACCCTCCAAAATTCTGCACAAGGAACCAGTTAGTGCTGTTTAAGTGACGTATCAACCCGTAAGGCCAGTTGTAAAAATATTTTACAAATTATCTCTACATCATAAGTCCTTAAAGCTAGTATTAGCCCAACGTATACTTCACAATAATACGCATGACAATGGTACTTTCAATTTTCATGACATCCCTTAAGGTAAGACCCACACTGTAAGATGCAGCTGCTGTATAAATAAGTCTAATTTGGTATTTGTCTTAAAAATGGTTCATCCCAAGCGAGCTCACAAGGTCAATCAACTTTTTCTACATTTTTTACCCGTCAGTATGAAATAAAGCTAAATATTAATTAAGTTTTCAATTCTTGACAGAAGACCTCCATTTTTTTCCCTTCACCCGTTCTGTTAATGGAAGCCTTTGTGTGTGAAAGCAGCAGATGTTTTAAATGAGAACACATTGTTAAAGCAACCATCCCTGAAGGTAAAAACTGTTTTTTTTTTTCTTTTTTAAGTATTTAATATTCAAATCTGCGTCTTCCTGACGACAGATTGAGGCCAGCTTGGAGCCCCCTGTCATCTTCTGCTGCAAACAGATGAGCAGCAGGAGGCTAACGCCGCACGCCGCTTCGTCTTTGTCGTCCCGTTTCTCCTGAATAATTGACAGGTATTAACTCCCCATCAGGCGCGAGCGATTACAATCAATCTTCCAATAAAGCTCGTCATTACGGGAGCCATTCGACAGCTTCAAGTTTAACGAAGACGCGTGAAAACTAATTTGTTTAGCCAGTGGTGGTTGCAGCTTGAGTGGCACCCCAGATAAACCACCAACACAGGGATGGGATGGTGGGCCCCCTAAATAATAATAATATAAAAAAGTTTAATTTGGATATAAAAGTGAATTTATATCTTATTTGATTTTCTACAACCAAGTTTGGAAAGAATAGAAAACCAAACTGGAAAAAAAAAACATCTCAAAAGCTTTAAAAACATTATAAAGTAGGACTGAGTATTGGTGAAACGATACGTATCACGATACTTATCGGGTTACATATCGGGTTACATATCGGTATCCATATCACAATACAATTTCTTAGAGTATGACTTTTTCTGTGAACTAATATGCTTTTCATGCTATGTACACACTGGGTGTGTGATGCAGAATCAAGAACATCCAAAACGCGGGTTATCATACAGTGTTTACTCGACTGTCGCTATCTGATACTAGCGTATAAACTCAGTTTGAAGAGACCTGATGCAAAACGTCAAAGCGTAGAGGAGCCAGTTATTAATTTAATTGTGTATTTTGTCGTCTTTTTGGCCTGGATGTATCTTAAGGTCCCTTCTTACCAAAAATCTCATAAGCCACAACCCCCCATTTTAAATGATCCTTTAAGTATTCATTTTAAAAATGGTGTTTTATCCATTTACAGTCAGTATCCTTGAGATCTGGGTAAATAGACAATGAAAAATGTGTGACAAATGTGCGCCAACTTTACAAATGGCCGCCAACTTTATAAATGGCCGCCAACTTTACAAATGGCTCCCATCTTTACAAATGGCGTCCAACTTTATAAATGGCTCCCATCTTTAGAAATGGCGTCCAACTTTACAAATGGCGTCCAACTTTATAAATGGCGTCCAACTTTACAAATGGCTCCTATCTCTACAAATGGCTCCCATCTCTACAAATGGCTCCCATCTTTATAAATGGCGTCCAACTTTATAAATGGCGTCCAACTTTACAAATGGCTCCTATCTTTAGAAATGGCTTCCAACTATACAAATGGCTCCCA
>NC_050513.1:17988428-18024504 GCF_002922805.2 Oryzias melastigma | reverse complement strand
CCGCTTCGCGTCGGACGGTTTAGGCCTCCGCGTCGTGCGTTAATTTCTCATAACGCACACTTCGTCGGGTATTATCCCTTACTTAATTAGCTAATTTTAAAATTGATTCCCGACCTTAATAAGAGTATATAATATGTAAGAAAATATATATAAAAATAAACATATATATTTTATTTGTTTATCTGCCTTTAAAAAGACAAAAAAAAACATTTTACCAATAATATTTTATTGTCACTTTTCCCGCCATATCTCACTCATATTATTTGTAAACTCAATGTTGCGAAAATTTAAAAAATTAAACTAAATTTGGTTTCCTGGTTGTTTTGTTTAACAGTAAAATCAAATACTGAAGCAATTTTACTTTTTATTTTCTTAAAATAAGGACAGGAGCCACTAAACTGATTTTTCTGACTCTGGTTTCATTTTTAACGATTTCATTATTGATGTTTTTTTTCCTGACATCTGACAGATAATCCAGGCCTCCTTAACGCAGATCCTGAGCGGTAACCGCGGCAACACGGCCGCTGGAGAGCATCCTCACCCCCCCGTGAAAGTGGAGGGAATCAAAGACGGTATCCAGGTTTGATGTCAACGACTCCCCGCGTACACAATCGATGCCGCGAGGCCGCTCGACAACATGAAAAGCTTTTTTTAAGTCAACAAAAGCCGTCCCTGTGCGGACAGACACTCCACAAACATCAATCTGCACCACTCATCTCAAACCCCCACAAACACATGTCGCCCCTCCAGTTTGCCCCGGCTCGCCAAAATAAAACAAACCCACAGCTTTTTTTTAAAGGCTCCGGTGACGTATTTACAGATGTTAACAAGCAGACATTTTAATCTGATTTACGACGAGGAATGTCAGGGTGAACGGGGAAAAGTGTTTCCTGCCCTTTGGTTTGTTTTCAGGTGTTTTGTCGGTTGAAGTTGTTAATTATCCACAGTTGTCGCCGTCAATCGTCCTCGGTGTGTTTGAGTGTCGGCTTCTCACTTCTGCTTTGTCTCTTGTTTCAGTTTGGCCACATTTACAGTCAATTGTCAAAGTTCTTGTATTAAGCCCCGCCTTCTGTACTTTAACATTGACCTCCCCTTACCTCACGACCAAATCTGAGTCCCTGATTGGTTAAAGTTCGGTTATAGCCCAAAAGCGGTTATAGAAACTTGCATAGCTACGTGTAAGCGCAACATTTTTAAATGTGGAAACTAGAAAATGCGTTCCAGAGGGCGGTGTGAACATACGTCACACCTGTAAGAGAGTTTAGAGGCAACTATTGTGTTTTTGGACTGTGGGAGTAAACAGAACTTACGCAGACGTGGGGAGAACCTGCGAAGTCCTGGCAGGAAGGTCCCCGCCAAAACTTCAACCAAAGACCTTCTCGCTGGGAGGTGAGAGCGGCAAGTAATGCGCAATTGTTTACACTGAATATTGTCCTAGATGTATGTGGTTTTATTGTAATTCCTTAGAGCACATGTGACAAAGTCAAGGCTATTATTCATAACTATGTTAAAAAGTTACGGTTTGAAAGTTGTAAAATTAGCATTCTGCTAGCTTTTTGGACTATTTTGGCATTTTCCAAAACATTTTTAGGCTATTTTGGCGTTTAGCTAATATTTCAGCTAGCTGTTTTGACTGATTAAGCTGTCTTTTTTCAGTTTTTTAGGCTGTTTTGGAGTTTAGCTCATATTTACATGTTAGCTGATTTGGCTAATTTCGTTTTTTTTTTTTTTAGGCTGTTTTAGTTTAGCAAATATTTACATGTTAGCTGTTTTGCCTAATTTTGGCTTTTTTCAGGGGTTTTTTTGGTGGGGGGGGGTGGGGGTCCATTTTGGCATTTAGCTAATATTTCCGCTACATACTAGTTGTTTTGGCTAATTTAGACTTTTTTCAGTTTTTTAAGCGGATTTTGAGTTTAACTCATATTTACACACTAGCTGTTTTGGCTAATTTAGACTTTTTCTTTTTTTTGTGTCCGTTTTGGTGTTAAAACACAACACTTTAGCATACTTTGAATTTTAGCTATTTTTTTCAACTACATGCTAGCTGTTTTGGCTAACCTATATATATTTTTTTGTTTGTTTTTAGGCAAATTTGGTATTTAGCTAATATTTTAGCTAGCTAACATCTTTAACGCTTTCAGCTATCAGCTTCAGTGTTTTTAGCTATCTATTTCAGCATCTTCAGCTGTCAGCACTAGCATCTTCAGCGGCTAAATTTAGCTAAGAGCATTCACACTAGCATGATTGCAGGTAATGCTATATACCTAGTACATAATTATGTTAAAAAGTTAAGGTTTAAAGTTTTAGAAATGTAGTTCTAGAGTCTGCAATAAATGTTTATCCTGTTCGGCCCACGACTTAAGGTGTGTTTTGGATTTTGGCCCCCTTGTGCGATTGATTTTGACACCCCTGCTGTAGAGGGTTTAAACCAACATATTTTTTACATTAAGAGTAAATTCAGACGGGAAAGTCTCTTGGTTCAGATCAAGTCTTCTTAGTTGTTCCAGATCAAGTCCTGAACTTTGCGTTTGGTCTGTATTCAGACTGGCGTCTATTTATGTTGTTTTATAGGACATGATTTCTGCAGATGTGGGCGAGACTGTTGGCGTGGAGTAATCCAACCCCCACTTCCCATCATCCCATCAGTTTACGCTCTCACAGCCCGTCTCAACCCCAAGCTAACAACATACACAGATCTAGTCAACTATAAAAAAGCTAAAAAAAAACATTAATAATAAATAAAAAAATGTAAAAGGGTGGATGCAACAGATTTAAACCTCCAGCCTATTTTCTACATTTTTGGCTTTTTTTATGCCTGTTCCTGATTCCCAGTGACTTTAAGTTTAATTTCCTTTATAAATGTTCTCCACCATGAGAAAAACGCTACAAGAACGTGTTAAAACACCATGAATGTGTCTTTAATGGACAAACTTCTCATTCAGTATCTGATTCCTCCCAGGTATTAGTGGACATGTAAACGGGCTCATTTATATCACCAGCAGGTTGGTTGCCTAACCTGGTTAAGCCACTTTAACATTATGGATGTTACCATGGTGACAGTCCAAGAATAAACCAAAGAGGATCTTTGGAGTGGGTTGCATTATCCTAAACACTTTTTAACATGAATTATTCAGTCATATTTGTTAACCTTTGCTTTTGTGTTTGTTTCTCTGTACTTTTTGCGTGCGGTCGCTCCCTCTCGCCCTTCACCCGCCTCCTTATCTCCGTCTACGACCCGATCAGCTGCATTATTTTCACAAAATTAGATTTCAGCTTCTAGACTGGATGGAATGAAAAGCCAAACGGCGTTTGAGACCGCTCTGATATTCACTTGGAATCATATTTTCATCAAGCTTAATCACTTCATGTGAGGCTATAAAAAGAATCTGACCTCTGAGGACGTTTTGGTCGCAAACCTGCATGTTTTAGAGTAATAGAAAGTCATGCGAGTCGCGGCTTGTTGAGCAGCACAAACAAAGAGTCCAGAAGGCCTTTAAAAAAGAAGGAAGGAGCAGCGAAAGCTCAGAGCCGGTGTCAGTTCCATCGGCGCTCGTCAAGTGTGAAAACACTGTAAATCAATCAGCGGATCCGTCTTCGTCAATACGTCTTGGGTGACACGCGGTTCACTTGATACGCCATGTCTGACCTGGAGGTGTCTGCCTCTAAATGAATCTTCCTCATGGCGCGACCCCCCCCTCCATCATCCTAGACGGGGGGGTGAAATTCACTTTCTTTTGATTGCAGCATGTGTCGACTGTAAAAGCCGTTTGATTTTTCACGCATCTGTCTCCCTGTGAAACGCGATCCGGGGAGTCTGGAGTGGGAAACTGTTCTCGTCTGCGGTTTCAGTCTCAACTTGAAACAAGGATTTTTGTCTTTTTTTATGTCCACCTTAAAAATACAGTCCTGTAAAGAAAAAATATACTCGGCTAAAGTTGCAAAATTTCTGCTTACACAACTGGCTAAAGTTGCGAAATTTCTACGTATACAACTGGCTAAAGTTGCGAAATTTCCACCTACACAACTGGCTAAAGTTGCGAAATTTCCACGTACACAACTGGTTAAAGTTGCGAAATTTCTGCTTACACAACTGGCTAAAGTTGCGAAATTTCCACGTACACAACTGGCTAAAGTTGCGAAATTTCCACGTACACAACTGGCTAAAGTTGCGAAATTTCCGCTTACACAACTGGCTAAAGTTGCGAAATTTCCACATACACAACTGGCTAAAGTTGCGAAATTTCCACGTACACAACTGGCTAAAGTTGCGAAATTTCCACGTACACAACTGGCTAAAGTTGCGAAATTTCCACTTCTACAACTGGCTAAAGTTGCGAAATTTCCACTTCTACAACTGGCTAAAGTCGCAAAATTTCCGCCTACACAACCAGCTAAAGTCGCAAAATTTCCACTTAGACAACCGACTAATTTCTTGTGCCCAACTAAACACCTGTGGAGCCAGAGGCGAGGTCCATGGCCAAGAACAGGAGCACGGACGAGCCACCTGGAATTTTACAGAGGTACAACACATGAATTGCACTGCACCAAATAGAGAACTAAATGACAAATAAATGATGAAGAATAGTGGAGAGGACTTATTGGCAAGAGTGGTTGCCAAAGAAATGATGACTCAAACCGACTCTGACCAATCACCGCCTTCTGCTGGCATCTGGCTCCAAGATATAACCCTCTACTTTGCAAAAAATAAGTTACTGAATTGACATAATTTGGTTGGGGCCTGGAATTCTATGGATATTGCACGATACCTCGGTCCAGTCCTCATATACAGTCAATGTTGCGTACCGAAAAACAACTGGTCGCCTTAAGAGTGACGCTACGTTTACACCAGGCATGTGTTGTGCATTCAAGAACACGCATTAGCAGGGAGCACACAGCAGCTCCCTGAAGAAAACAAATAAGCAAAGCCCGCAAAGTAAGACTATCACGGTCCAACCCCAAACTAAAATAACAAAACCCAGCAGTCTAAAACTGCTGAGGACAAAGAGGGTAAAAGAGAATGAAACAAACCAGCATCACACCAACTAAACCATAGATTGTAGTGAACACTAATACAACCTGCAGTGGTACTAGGGGTTAAGTATGTGAGACACAGGTGTGTCGTAGGCATTACTTTCATTTTTTGTCTCCCTAAATCCTGCCCAATGAACAAGGAGCTCGATAACACGATAAGTACACTCATCTTGCGGGCTCCTTGTGTTGAGCCAAACTGTTAGAAATTAGAGATTAGTTTGTTAGGGAACATGTAACACATCACGGCCCTTACACCGCACCTTACGACTGACAAGAGCATGGTGTAAGGGCATCCCCCATATGTCAGTATCCTTGCGAATACTTCACGATAACTTCACCCCAATCAGACAATGGTGCGTTCCAATTTCGTGATCTCCCCTGAGGTGGCCATACAAGCCTCAAGGGAACTGTAAGACACACCTGTGCATCCCGTAAGATGTGCCTCAAACTGACCGCTCTCTACATCCTTCCAATCTGTGGCGCCCAATGAATTCCTCAATTTTTTACGAACTAAGTGGACAATCCATGCAACAATCAGAATCCAAGGAAAAAAAAATCCAGTTCATTCTGCAACGGCTTCAACAACCTGGCAACCAAAGAGTGAAATTGCCTTTTAATTGGGTAAATTCGCTCGGTTGCGATCCGTCTTTGCTTCATGCTCCCACATAAAACGCAGGCTTCATTATTATGCCTCCTAAATGACTTCACACATGGAGATGACTGTGCAAACATCTAACAAGCGTTAAATCCTAAAACAACCTGAGATAATCCACCAGGAAATGAGAGCGAATCCAAGGCTGTTGCATGTTTCATGAGCAATGCTGGAGCGCCCTCAGACAGGATACCTTACAACATTTTTATACCATATCTGCTTTTTTTTGTATCCCTGGAGTCTAAAGGAAGGTGTATGCAACCATAAAGGCCTTTAAATCTGCAAACGAGGTGTTAAATCCTTGATGTTTCCCCAGCAACGTGCTCTCCACAGGCACCTTATGTACATTTCCGCGATTAAACACTTCCTTCCTGTTCTGGGAGCTCGGGGAGTCATTTCACGGTAAGCACATTTGTTTAATTACAGGAGACGGACACAAAGAAGAGCAAAGAAAAGAAGAGTGGGCGCTGGGAGGCAGACTCTCCTCTCCATCTCTCAAACGACTCGGGGTTATTCCGGGACAGGAGCTGGTCGTTCCTCACGCAGATGATGAGCGTCCCTTTGGGAGGACGTCAGACACGGAGAACACGGCTTTCATAAAGAGAACGACACCGATTTTCAAAGCCGAAGACTTTTGGTGTGTGCGCTATCTATTGGCCGTCTTCCAGTCAAGAAGACGAATGAACCTCTCGGATACATTATACATCTGCGGCATGACAAACACACACAGAGTACAGCACATACTGGTCTCCATCTGCCGCTCCTGGAAAGAGACGCGCACACATCTCGGTTCTTTCATTCAGCACCCTGTAGCCCTTCATCATCCTGTTTTCCTCGACAAATTCTCCTGCTAGGCAGAGTCTATTGGAGTTTAGATACGGTCCAGTCTGGAGAGGTCGAGGTCAGAAACATCCAGTCTTTGCTCTGTAATCCAGATTTAGATCCTCGAAAGACCATGCTTTCAAAATAAAATACACGGTACTTACAGTATGCTCCTAAAGATTGTTACTCAAGCTTTGCAATAAATCGAACTATCCCTGTACTGCGACCAACAAGTACTACAACTTTCGTTCACAGATTTGACTGGACCATATGTGGTCACTAGAGGCTGGTGGCATCTGAGAGCCATTTCTCTATTGTTCATCTAGAGTAGACCAATCTGGCAGCCCGCAGGTCATTTATGGCCCCCAAGTCAAGTCCCCGCCTTAATATGAAAGTTCAATGTCTACTAAACAATATCTTCTGCAACTGAACGCTTCTTTGATGATAGCTTTGTTTTTGCTTTATGCTTAAAACTTTGCCCTTACTATTGTCGTTGAATCTGGTCATCAGAAAAGTAATTAGCAACAGTTGCAAACATCGTTAGCTCCTGTCATTTCACAGGACACGCCCAAGATATGCATAGTAGCACGTAGGCATGAACAAATGTTTGATAAACTTGTTCAGTAGACATAGACAATGGACCAAAGACAGACGATGGAGCATAGACATAGACAGTAGGCCAACGACATAAACAATAGACTTCATCTTGACCAATCAAGTATACTCAAAGGTGTACACATGGGAACTAATCAGGTGACTTCTGTTCACCTGTGATGGTTGACCTTATTAGACTAGAATCTATAAGTTCCAGATCTCGGCATTAAATGAGGTCACCGGTAGTTAGAACTTTGTAAAGATACCGGTTCGGTTCGGTACCATGTCTGGTTCCTCATCCGATACCTCATTCAGTGCTTTTGTTAACTGATGCAACGTTTCACTTTTTACAGCACATTGCATTGTTTATGACACAAATACAAAATATTTTAAACGAGAAGTCAGCGAGGAAGGCCACGACCATAGACTGTATATAAAATAACTGGACAGAGCAAGCCCCCCTACTTCCGTGTTCCATATAGGAAGTACCACTGGGTGGTAAAAAGGCCAAAGTCCCATTGACTTCCATTGAGAAACAGACAGTTATTTCTCAGTCATTTTATATGTCAGAATAATCATTCTTCCTCTGCTGCTTTCTGCTTAACTTCTTTTTTCTAATCCTATTTTTTTTTAAAGATTTTTTTCCATTATCACAAGTTATTAGAGTTATAAATTGACCAATCAGATGGCTCAATAAGCGTTTGTGGGTCTGACGTCGAACGTCTGGGGGGTTTGATTGACAGGTGACGGGTAGCCAATAGGAGCAGACTTCATCAATGCGGTCCGTGAAGACCTTTTAACACCTACTTTACAATTCAAAAATGTACCAATCATTGTCCTACTGTTGTTTTCCTCAATGGAATGTACCGATGCAGCAGTTTAAAACAACAAGAGGAGCATGCTGTCCACATTTTTAGATGAGGATTTACTCTGGAGAAATAGATTTCACTCTGAGGTTATGAGCTTTGGACTTTATGTTTGTTTAACGTTCGTTTTTCTTTATTTCACCGTTTTGGTTGTAGCTTATAAATTATAAGTTGCATATATGCTCATAAAATCACCAACCAAAGTTTCATCTTCTTCACTTTTCCAGCTTCAGCCTGAATTAGACGCAGCCGTCTGAGGAGCGAGAGACAAACTTGAAAGGACCTGGTCGTATCTTCAAACAGAAAAAAGATCCAGCTGATCACTTGTTAGGATGGTTATTTATTTTAAATACAGCTGAACGTGCTTCTCACGTGCATCTGATCAGACTGTAACGTGGCCGCGCATGTAAAGAGACGAGTTGCGGCGCGCGTGCGAGGGGGACACGCGCCGGTCTGCAGCAGCGTCACCCAAATGCTCCTTTTATCTCGACAAAAAGGAATAAATGTAAGTAAATCCAAAAGGACCGCTGACAGAATCAAATGTTGGGATGGTTCTCCCTCAAAGGCTTGAACAAAGACTTGTACAATCAGCCCAGTCTCAGTAAAATGCGTACATATTCCATGGGAAATACCGTGTATAATATACGCCAAAACCGGTTTTTGCGTGCATATAATACGCGCGGTCCTAAACGTGTTAAAATGTGTTTTCCACGTTTGACACGTCCCCTGGTGGAGGCGTGAGCATCACAGACAGCCCCACAAACGAACAATTTGCTTTTCTAACCCTAACCATAACCGTAATCCTAACCTTAACCAGGAACGACGTCATTTAGAAAAGAGCCGGAGGATTTTTGACCACGTGATCAAAACGTAACCTAAAAAGCCATTCTCCCGAGCCGCCGTTATTGGAGGTGTTTACATCCACGGTCTCGTGGTCGAGGCGTGGAAAGAGGCGGACGGTTGCAATAAACTCACTCCTGATTGGCGACAGTACTTCCTGTAGATTCCATGACTCAGCTATGACTCAGACCAATCGCTGAAGATGGGTTGCGAATGGCGATATCCGTTTCAGGAATTGACGGTGAAAGCGGCGGCCTACTTTCGCAAGGAGAGGAAGTAATGCATTTCCAATGGGGGACCTCATTGCTCGCTCCGTCCATTATTTTTACAGTCTATGGTCACGACCAAAGACAACGGGTCAAACTACTTGAGACGGGGGTGGCAGGACAAACCACTCATCAGGGGGAGGGGCGACAGACCAGAGACAATATAAATTGACGAATGTGACTCCCTACGCTCCAAAAGGGAGACACGCCGATCTCTAAAACCACTTACGTCAAGTTTTGACGTTTCTGCATCAAGGTGACAGTTTCTCACATGGTTTGATAGAAGTTTCGGTGAGATAGAAAATGTATTTTTGTTGGGTCGTAGCAGCTCCATAACCAATAGAAAAGCTTAAAAGTGTGTTTATTCTCTCATAGCTGTTATCTTCTGTGATAATGCGATTATTGTCCATTTTATAAAAGACGTATACATAGAACATATTTTTATTTGATATAAAAATTAACATTTTATAGCAGATTTTCTTCATTTTTAGAAAAAAAAATGTGATCAAAAACTCCTCAAAGAAAAGTCTTTGTATGACTTTTTTTTAATCACAAATCTTTTCTGCAGCAAATAGCCGTAAAATAAAAACATTCATTTCAATTACGGCCGCTTTCTTTCTCACGCAGGAATGGAGAAATGAAACAAAAGGAAGCAAAGAAAGCTGACTTTCTCCTCTCAAAGTCTATTTTAAGCCCTGCAAGTTTTTAATTTGGATTGATTGCGCTGGCAGAGATCCTGCAGCAGCTGAGATGATAAACAACCCCAGAGAGGAGGACCTGAAGACGTGCTGATGAGTTACCTAAAGATGAAGAAACAACATGAATGAGCTGCAATTAAAATAAACACTTTTGACATTTTCTTTCTGGGATAAAGCTCAGAAATCTCTGTGTTTTTTCTGAGTTTTGGTGGGTTCTGGTGGTGGTAATGATAGTGACAGTTGTCTCCTGAACACCTCTCCTCTGCTGTCACCTCTAATGTTTGTTTGGAGCCATAAATCTCAATAACTGGGATTCAGTTCCTCCCTTAGGATGATTTGTTGTAACTTTGGTTCTCCTCTAAGTGTGTTCTTCACATCTGATAGGAATTTATTTGAAAAGAAAATCCCGCTTATCATGTTTTTGAACTTAAAAGCTTTAATATTTATCAAAAAATGACATTACACCGTAGAAACCGGGACACTTTATATAAGCGGTTGTGAGACATGTCAAAATGGGTTGACAGCTTGTTTTTTTTATGTTTGTTATTAACAAGGTTTAGTCACAGGTATGATATATACGCTAATGTAGCTAAATCGGACTGTGTTTTTTACGCGCAATTAACAAGGTTACAAGGCTAGCAGTTAGCGTAGTCTAAGTAACGTTTGTTTTAGCGGTACTGGTTGCAAACAAAGTTGGGAGTTATGAGTATTGCTAATATGCTAACACATCTAACAACTAACAAAGTTGGGAGTTAGCATCCTCACAGTAACTTTTGTTTTATCTGTATCAGATTTTTATATGTTGCTAACAAGGTCTTGTGAATACGCTAATATGTAGCACAGTCTAACTGCTTTTTTATGCGCTATTAACAAGGTTGATAGTTAGCATAGTCGATTGTTTTTGTGGTTTCACTCTGTTTTCTGTACTAATTGCAAACGAGGTTAGAATTTATAAGTATTGTTAATATGCTAACGCTGCTAACGTGTCTTTTACTGCGTGTTTTCAACAATGCTAGGACTTAGCATCCTCACAGTAACGTTCGTTTTAGCGGTATCAGTTGAGAAGGTTGGAAGTCAGACGTTTTGTAAGTATGCTAATATAGCTAACGTTTAGCAAAATCGGACAGTGTTTTTTGATGTGCTATCATCAAGGTTGGAAGTTAATGTAGTGACATTAATATTCGTCTTAGCGGTATCTTTTGACAGTTACAAACAAGGTTGGGAGTTAGAAGTATCGTGAATCGCTAACATGGCTAACATGGCTAACAGGTAGTGGCGTTGGACTGTGCTGTTTTGAATGAATAAAGCTTTATTTATATAGAACTCTTTAGGTATACCATAGTGCTCGACAATAAAAGACAGATGAAGGTTTAAAAGTTAGCAATAAAATACGTCAAAGATAAATAAGAATGCAATAAAACAAAGCCAGTCTAAAAAATCTGTTTTTAATTGGCATTACAAACAAAATGGGGGTTAGCGTAGTCACAGCAACGTTTGTTTTAGCTGTATGATTCTCTACGAGTTGAAAACAAGTTGGGAGGTTATAAGTGTTAATTTGCTAATGCTGCTAACGTGTAGTGGTGTTAGCATAGTCACATAGATATAGCTCATTGAGAGTAATGGGTGTTGTGAATACACTAAAAGTGTAGCAGTGTCAGACTGACTTTTTAACGTGAAAGGTTGGGAGTTAACACTGATAGATCTAGTTTTAGCGAATTCATTCTATTGTTTTAAATGTTGCAGCAAAGGTTGAGAGTTACATGTGTTGTAAAAATGCTAATGCAGCTAGCGTGTAGCAGGGAGTGGGCGGTGCTTTTTTTTACGTATCACTAAGCTAGCGTTGTTCAGTAATGTTAGTTTTAGCCTTTTTTTTACGAGTTGGGTGTTACAGGTATCGTAAATCGCTAACTTGGCTAACATGGCTAACGTGTATGCTGCTGTTGGACCGTTTTTTTAACGTATTATTAGCAAGGTTGGGAATTAACGGAATCACAGTTTTTTTTTCTTTTTATGAAAGCAGTCTATTTTTTTTTCATTATTAAATTTGCATATTTTTGTCCACAGACAGCCTGTATCCACCCATAACGGCAGCTGCGACAAAGCTTAAGCTAGCTAATAAATTAGCTAGAATGTTAGCAATTAGCTTACGATTTACTTATAATTTGTTTTTGTAGATTTTTTCTATTTTTTATCAATATTTCAATAAACGGAAAGAATTGAGGACATACGAAGAGATGAACACTTTCTGACATCTTTATTCAAGCTATTGAGCATTCAAATCAGAACAACGTGTTAAGTATCCAACTGCACTACAAAAACCTTCAATACCACATTTCTACCCAGGAAGAATTGATTATCCCTGCAGCTCCTCCAAAACCTCTGAGGTCTCTGCTGCTGCTGCTGCTGCTGCTGCTGTGCAGGAAGATAAAAACCAGAAATCTCAAACCGATTTCTGCCGTGAGGGTTTTACTCGGCCGGCGTTCTGCTCCTCCTCAGGCGAGGTTTACCGTCAACAGGATCTGTTGTTTACAGGAGGAGTTCCCGCAGGATCCGCGGCGGGATTCCAAAGATTCTCAATGAGATTTAGATCAAATACCTAAACTGCTGATTATCTGAGGTTACAAAGATTTAAGTGTTTTTTGTCTGTTTTAGGCTACGGTTCACTTAAGGTCATAAGAACTTTTGAGGTTCGCTTAAAAAAAAATGCACAACTGTCCAGAACAATGACCTGTTCTTTGAAAAGTAAAAAACTTTTTTTTATGTCATATTTTAATGTCCATAAAAGCCAACAAAGATAATCAATCTGTTCTCTGTGCAGCAGGAGCCGCTTTAGTTACAATAAATAGTTTTTTCTTCTCTCACCTGAAGGAGTGGCACGTCATTAACCTGATAATCATCAATTTTCCCGGCGCCGCCACTCCCACGCCATCTGTGTCCGCTTGATGACACCGTGTCTTTGCACAGACGTCTTTACCAATCCATCAGAATTTATATTCGCTTCCTAGGAGGTTTTGTTTAATGAATCTGAGTGCAGAGATGTAACCAACAACTTGCTGAATCCCTACTGGAGTCAGGGGGTTGCTGGAGCCTATCCCATCTACTGATCGGCTCAGCAGTCCATCGAAGGGCAACACAACGATAAACACCAAGAGACAATTTAGTGACCGACTGACCTAAAATGCACATTTTTAGACTGTGGGAAGAAACCCACACACATGCACTAAATACACAAACTCTACACACCAATCTGAAATACTTTATTCCAACTAAAAAGAAATATTTAGTTGCTAACAACTCTCCGATAAGTTGGGACAAATTGAATTTACAGAGAACGCTATATGGAGCTCATGAGCTCTAAACATTTATTCCCATAACAAAATAAAAGTCCACATATTACACTGTAAAAAGTGAAAAATGTGATAAATTAGCAATATTTTTGTAATTTGTTACTTTTAAAAATATTGTTTTTTTTTTATCAAATGACATTTTTCAGTTGAGAAAGACATCAACTCAAACGTTTCATTTAATAAAAACTAATCATTTTAAATGTAAAAAAATCAGAAATTGTGTTAGTTGATCCAAAGCTTCACTTTTTTCAGTGTAAATACAGGAGGAGAAAATGACAAACAGCTTCAAAAAGTTTGTCTACGTTGGATTTTGTGTTGCATCAAATCTGCACGTAGTATTATTAAAACGCGGAAAGAAGCAGCTATGCGCAGAACATTGCAGTACTGTAATGTGTATGTCTTCAACATAAAGGAGGAGATTTTGAAAACCAGTGTACGACACTTTCCTAACATGAAGTGTTACTAACATGAAATCCAAATATTAAAATCCAATTGACGCCGGTCCGTCTGCGGCAGAGTATTTGTAACATTTAACTCGTACAGCATTTGTAAATACTCAACAGGAAGAGAATTTGTAAATACTGTACATTCTAATTGTAGAGTATTTGTAAATACTTTACTTTCAGCCGCTAGAGTATTTGTAAGTACTCTACTTTCAACCGGTAGAGTTCTTGTAAAGACTCAACAAACCAGTAGAGTATTTGTAAACACTTTAGTTTCATTCGGTAGAGTATTGTTAGTACTCTACTTTCAACTGGTAGAGTATTTGTAAGTACTCTATATTTAACTCGTAGAGAATTCGTAAATACTTTACTTTCATCCAGTAGAGTATTTGCAAATACTCTACATTCAACTTGTAGAGTATTTGTAAATACTCTACTTTCAACCAGTAGACTTTGTAAATACTCAACTTTCAACCAGTAGAGTATTTGTAAGTACTTTATTTTGAAGCGGTAGAGTTCTTGTAAATACTCTACTTTTAACCTATAGAGTATTTGTAAACACTCTACTTTAATTTGGTAGAGTATTTGTAAGTACTCAACTTTCAACCGGTAGAGCATTTGTGAATACTTTACTTTCATTCGGTACAGTATTTTTGAATACTTTGCTTTCATTCGGTACAGTATTTGTAAATACTTTTCTTTCATTTGGTAGAGTATTTGTAAATACTTTACTTTCATTCGGTACAGTATTCGTAAATACTTTTCTTTCATTAGGTAGAGTATTTGTAAATACTTTACTTTCATTTGGTACAGTATTTTTGAATACTTTACTTTCATTCGGTACATCCATCCATCCATCCACCTTCTTGACCGCTTCTTCCCTTTCGGGGTCGCGGGGGTGCCGGAGCCTATCCCGGCTACTGAAGGGCGAAGGCGGGGTACACCCTGGACAGGTCGGCAGTCCGTCGCAGGGCCTCAATCACACACCCATTCACTCTCACACGCACACCTAGGGGCAATTTAGAGTCACCAATGAACCTATGAAGCATGTTTTTGGACGGTGGGATGAAGCCGGAGTCCCCGGTGAAAACCCACGCATGCACGGGGAGAACATGTAAACTCCACACAGAAGGGTCCCAGCCGGGATTTGAACCGGGGCCTTCTCGCTGTGAGGCAAGAGCGCTAACCACTGCGCCACCGTGCAGCCCTTCATTCGGTACAGTATTTGTAAATACTTTTCTTTCATTTGGTAGAGCATTTATAAATACTTTACTTTCATTCAGTAGAGTATTTGTAAATACTTTACTCTCATCCGGTAGAGTATTTGTAAATATCACAGCTCTTTTACGAGATTCCGGGTCCGAAGCGTAAACTTCCAGAGGAATTCCTCTTGGAGCTCCTCTCCTTTTTCTATCGACTTTAGAGGCCACAACAGCTTCTCTGCTGAAAGTCCTCTGATTTCCACACCATTTTCTACGGATCCTCGTCCCGTTTTCTGGCTCGCCTGAGCCCAATAGATCACATTATGGAAATGATTGCGCCTGAAAGCAAACATTTGCCCGTGGGAATTTGAAATCTCCCAGCTTTCCTCTCTTTATCTCCGTCAAGAGCTACAATCCCGCCGCTTCCCCCGAAGCCCTCAGCGGGAAGTCGGCCTTCGTTTTGCTCTGATCAGCGGAAGAAGCCAAAAATCACCACATCCCAGTTATGCTGGCGCCACGCGGAGCCGGGCTTATGAGCGTCTGTTAAATTACATTTCATCCTTTGTTAATCCAGACCAGTAGTAGAACGGTACTTTGGTTTTCTTTATTAAAGATTGGAACTTCCTCAGCTGATCGTCGTCTTCATCCGACACCTTTAGGACGATGACCCCGCCCCTTCAGAAAGATCACAACAAAGGGATTAAGATGGAAAAACAGATTTTTAAGTCTCCTCTTAGAGAACAAAACAACTGAATCATTTTCTTTAACATACGATCTCCAGTGTGTATGGAATCTGTTTCACATTGTGTTGATCTTTTGTTGCCCCTCATTTTCACCTATTTCATCACGCCGCTCTTTCTTCGCTTTACATCATCAAGAGGCACCTCGTAAAGTTGGAAGTGATATTTTTAGCGGCGCCTCCTTTTCTCCGCGGCGCTCATCCCCCCCTCCCCCCTGGCGAGGGTCTGCAGTCAGCTGAGGCGAAGGATCCCACCGCAGAAGCAAGGAAAGGGGAAAAGATTTGTCAGAGCCTTAAGGGATCATGTCGGTTATCCTCTCTCCAGTCAGAGGAAAGAAGAAGTCGCTCCGGTTGAGCCAACGTGTGCAGCAGTTTTCATTGGAGGACCAGAGCTATCTGTAGATTTTACAACCAGGGATGGTCAGTTGCCTCCCAAGAGGTACAAATCCCACCTGAGACATTTCTATTTTGAACTTTGCCGGCACAGTCCAAGAACTTGCTCCTTATATCACTGACTTCAAATTGTCTTCAGGTGGACTTGTGTGCGATGGGTACCTGTCCTACTCCATGGACAGGTCACAAGCCTGTCGTACTCCATGGACAGGCTGGTGACCTGTCCAAGGGGTACCCAGCTTTCGCTCGTCATTATCCAGGTTATCCCCGGTTACGTCCCTACAACCGTACGGTCTAGTTAGTACTAAGGTTGTAACCTGGTTGGAAGGGGACCTGGCTGCAGGCAAGATGGCGCCTTACGTCATCAGTCTGAAGCGGAAATTATAAAACTTACTCTAACCTTAAGCCTAACCTTAAAAATGTTTGGAATTCTAATCAAAATATTGTGTTAAAACTTGGAACAGGGGTCGGCAGTTAAAAATTATGCTTTTTTTCAACAATATGGGGGACTACTAAGCTATATGAACATATATGTTTATTTATGCTGGGTGGTGGTGGGTTGCTTGTCCGGGCTTGGGGGGCTCTCCGGGGGTGGGGCCTCGCGCTGGCCCTCCTGGCGCGGTGGTTGAGGTTCTGCTCTTCTGGCTGGCACTCTTTGGGTTCCGGTGCCTTCCCGCTCCCTGGCTGGGTTGTCTCTGTGGCGGGCCTGCATGCCATGGTCTGGGTGTTTGGCGGGATTGCGCGGCGGGCAGGTTACCTGCGCAGCCCTGTGGCGGGTGTAGGGGGGTTCTGGCTGCTGCTGCTGCTGCTCCGGTGAGGGGTCTTGGCGTGGGGATGGTCGGGCACTTTGTACATTCCATCACTATCCACCTCAGATAAACATAAAGACTCACCTGAACACAGGTGTCAGCTCACCTTTGCACTAATAGTATGTGTGACAGAATGAAAGTGTGTGTGTGTGTAGACAGGCCCCGCCCATTGTTTTATGATGGTAGTTCCCTCTGTTACCATCTTCTTTTCTCTCTAAACTACCCTCTTTTGTGCCAAAGAAAAAGATTTGATCATTTTGACATTTCGCACAAAGCCTCTTCCAACCGTGCGCTAATATCAGGTAGCGACAGTCCGGCGCTAACCCTTGTGCTGTCCTAGGTATGTTGACGTGAGTAGGGTCATCTGGACCCCGCAAGATACCACAAGGCTTAAAAGTGTGTTCTTGAACGCGTTTTCTTGATGTCAGCGCTCGTAATATTCCCAGTTTGAACATAGTATGAGTCACACTTGACTCATTTTAAGTCAAATTCCCGGTATTGGACGGCACTATGAGGAAAACTTCCGATGTGCAATATTTATGATCAATATTGTGATATGAGTTACGATACATGAACGACTAGGAAAACGAAAAACAAATGATACATCAACTCTACATCGGGATGATGTATCATCTAACACAGAAGGGTTCCATTCGATTGGTCAACATTGTGAAGGATTCAATCTGATTGGTCAACGATGTGGAGGGAACTATCCGATTGGTCAATTCTTAAATGACTCTTTGATTCGTTAAATAATTCAAGCTGAGGTTGTTTTAGGAAGTGTGTAAACATTTAAGGCAATCACAGCTTATGATAAAAGTATCGCAAAGGTTGATGCCGCGATAACAATACATTTGCGATTTATTGTGCAGGTCTATAGCGTTCACTAAAAAAGACAATACAACTCCTTATTGAAGAATCTAAAGAGACTGTTTCCACAAATGTTATCAAGAAACCTTTCGGGATCACGGTCCACTGGCCCTACTGCTCTTCTAGATTTGCTGACTGTGCTCAAAGAGGCTTTTGGATTTAGAACAACTTTCTGGGCAGCGTTGGCTCGGAAAACCTAACACAAATCCCATAAGTGGAGCTGAGGGAAAACCTGTGACAGTTACAGATGGTTAAGCTCGTGTGGTCCTTGTTCGGTTCTACCGGACGAAGAACCTGGGGCACGTAAGAGGAGGCAGAAACAGAAAAAAATAATAAGTCGGCAATGGAGGCAAAGAGTAAAAAACTAAAGTGGATTTAGAGAGTGTAGCGAGGTCACGGGGAGGTCACGGTGAGGACGGAGAGACAAATCTGAATGGAGGAGAAAGGTCAGAGCTCTGCTCTTACGAGGATAAGCTTTTCAGCACGATTTAAACTGTTAACTGCTGCCCAGATCCTGGATTTCTCGGGTCTTCTGAGCAGTGGTGGGATTACGCGGCATCGGCGGGGTCACCGCAGCATCGCTGTGAGGTCACGGCTGTAGAGTAAGTTTATTCACCACAAATGGGATTAGACAAATCCAACAAAGAACATCCAACGCCGGCCATCCACAGCATTCGGACATTCCAATCGTTTTGTCTCGGTTCGTTCAGTTTTTTAGAGCTTAAACCTTCAATGAAAAAGAAAAGAACTGCTTTGATCTTTTTTATTTATTGTAAAAGTAACTAGCTAAAAAATGGCTAGATAAAAATCATTACTGAATGTTTTAAAAAAAAAAAACTATACTGTAGGCATAGTTTTGTGATTTGTACAAGTGCTGGGCAGATCGACCCAAAATATCGATAGTATCAATCTGAACTCGGATCGATACTGATCCTCAAATATCGATATTATATCGAGTTATCGATATAATATCGATATTATATCGTGTTATCGATATTGGTATCAAGTCCTCAGTATCACTCAATTTGTGCTGAATCACAAAAGGTGAAAAGAAGGTAGACATTAACATTACGACGACTTCTGAGAAAGTTCTAAAGAGAAAATGTATCGTCGTTGTTTAATGTTCTTTTCCATGCAGATTGCATTGGCGTGTGTCATCCTATACGACTAATCTATAGTTCAATAAAAAGATATGCAAAGTTATTGTTCAGCTGGTGTTACCATGGCAACCTACAATAGAATGTGTTTATGACATTCAAAGATAAGTTGCAACTTATCCACGAAGCTACTAATCTGCACAAAATTACAACTTTGAAATTTGGATTACATCCTTACAGGCATAGCCATGGTATTTGACGTTGCCATAGCAACGGGTCAAGAAACTGTTGCTACGAAAGGTAGAAATAATTACTTTTGACACAACAATGACAACACTTGTTAGTCAGCCCCACAGATTTAGAAATGTGAGTCGTTGATATGGACTCAGTGTCTTTGTGACGCCCATTTTGCAGACGGCCCTGATCCACCTGTAATAGGAGTTCGGACCAAGGCAACAATGGCAGAGCTAAATTTTACTTTCAGGCGCAGAAACACCAATTGGTGGCGACGTTCATGGTAAAATAAAAGAAAACTAAACAGATGCAGATGCTACCTGCCCCATAAATTCATGAGAAGAGCACCTTTTTCAAAATGGCGGCCCTTCTATTGCTTTATCTCCATAGCAACCATTTTATTTTTTGGTCGCCTGACAGTGACAAACACTTCTATGTAATTTTTAGAAGAATCCACAAAAGTACATTTCTGGATTTCCTCGGCAACTGAGGTTTTTTGTTAAGCAGGCCCACATTCCTATAATAGTTACATCATATGCTATTTTGTTTTGTTCAGCTTGAGGCAGGGATTTGTGTGTGACATTTTCACAATGTTCCAGTACAACACGTGTGAGCAGGAAAGGCATGTCACCTTTTGTGAGCTCGCCATGTGATTGTCATTAAAGTTTTGGAAAAGTAGAAATGAACATTTTTTACCCCAAGCAGTTTCCTGAGGAGTCAGGAGGGAATAGATAAAAACCCTTCAGAGGTGATTAGGGAGTTTGTTTTTTTAATTTAAAAAGGCTGCCTCTTTCCAAGGTCAAAGGTCAACAAAACTTTAACGACAGTTGTAGACTGAACTTTGTGGTGTGTTTGTAAAATTTTGTGAAGTTCACTCGGAAAAGAGTTTTCTTTCTTTTCCCCATGCTGTGCAAAAACGTAACTATCGCTAAATTTCATACTTTGCCACAAAATGGCCGCTGGTCCTGTGGCCATCCCATAATAATTTCAAAACTTCCTTTTAATATCCCCTAAACGCGTGTTTCGGTTCATTAGTGAATTGTGAAATATTTTTTCGAGTCTCATAAGACATTTTGGCGCCATTCATTGTTTTGATGGTTTCTCTAGCTGTGATGTCATCATTTTCTTTTGGGGGCGTTCCTCTATGCCAAAAAGTTAATTCACACCAGATAATAGCGGTGTTGTTGAGTGTGTAGTGTGGATTGCATTTTCAATCAAAGACGCAGTAAGATTCGCAATTGCGAAAATGAGACTTGCCATCTGAAAAAGAGACGTTTTTTTTTGCAGATGACATCATATTTTCCAATAATAATTTCAAAACTTCTTTTGTATATCACCTAAACGCGTGTTTTGGTTTCATTAGTGGATTGTGAAATATTCCTTTGAGTCTCATAAGAGATTGTAGCACAATTCATTTTTTTGACGGTTTCTCCGGCCATGATGTCATCATTTTTTGGGGAGGGTTTACTATGGCAAAAAAAAAACAAATCAGTTTTACTGGGTACTAGCGGTGTTGCTGACTATGTAGCGGAAACTAAATTTTCAGTTGAGAGCGCAGTGGGAAAAAGGAATTCCAAAAACAGGGACTGAGCTGTTTCTTTGCAGATGACATCATATTTTTCATTGTTAAGACCTGTGCATGTCAGGCCAATAGCAAACCTTTAACACCCTTCAACAGTCTGCACAGCTTTAATTTGTCCTGTTTCAACTGGTTTTGATTAATGAGAACATTCCGGCAAACTCACCATGGAAGAATTATCCATCATAATAGAAGCAGCTTGGCTTTTTCATACCAATATGGCAAACCAAAACAGACGCATTGCACTTCTTAATCAATCAGTCCGTGTTTTCTTTTTACCGTCTGAATTTTCATCCCCCACCACTGACAGCTCAGTACTGTTACCAGAACCGGCTCGTTTTGATAGTCGGTACCATTTTTTTAATTAGCTCATCTCTTTGTCAGAAAGTTCTGAAAGTGTCACATTGGCTCTGCTTGGAAGCGCCGTTGAGAAATCCTGAACAGCATGCGAGCTGGAACTTGTTCCGTTAAAATCTGCTCCGATCGGAGCCAGCACACTGGGCACGTTGCGCCGTGTTTGCACGTTCACCGGCGTTCGCTCACACGTGCAGGTCCCGCTGGTGTGAGACTGGGTCAAACGGAACCGATTTTGATGTTTGGAAAGGTCAGAAATGCACAGAAGTGTTCAAGTTTTGTTTTTTTTTTTTTTTTTGGCAGTCCTCTTCGCCACAGACTCACACATTCTGGACTTGCTGTGAGCTAAAAGAGAATCTCAGCTTCTATGGTTATATAATTTGTCGAATTTTAAGTAGTCTCTTGTTTTGGGAGCTCGCAGTCAGAACCAGAACCTGATGCTGCATTAAGCTGAGCAAACCCGTGTGTCATGGTGCTCCATTGTTGTCCAAAAGCTATTAAAAGCACATGAGTGAACCACAATAGAGCAGTGGGTGAACACTAAACGATATCCCACTTCTGACACCAAAGAGTAATTACAAATAACTGTTTTTTGTGTGTTTTTTTTATTTAAATAGTCAATTAAATGCTTGAAAAATGCACAAAAATATAGAAATGTCTGTTATATTACTGCTCTATGATTTATTCTTATAGTGAGAAAGACAAATTCACAGTAATAAACCCACCGTAGATTGTTGACCACATATCCAAAACAGGCTTATTTGCCTGTGAGCCTGTTTCAATTTTCACCTGTCAATCAAAAGACCACGCCCCCTTTTGGATCGAAATTTGTTCTAAAATATTAAATGAGGTTATGGATGATTTGACACTTGATTTCAGTCACCATTTTTTCGCCGACATGTTGGAACCAGTCAACTTTAGTGAGGACTGATTGGTCCAAGTTGATCTGAGTCCGTGTTTCTATGGCAACCACTGTGGCCAATTAGGATGAACTCTATACAAAGGATAAGGCATCTTCTTTTTTAGCCTCTGGTTTGATGGTTAAGGGTAAAGATAAGGGAAAAATCGATTTTATTTCACATTTTAACCAGTCCTACAGGAAATCTTGAAAAGAAATAAAGTTTGAATTGCATCATGAAAATAAATATTTGATCATTTAAGAAGCAGATGTTAGCATCTGGTTTCTGGCTTCTACTTAAACAGTTTTGGGGAAATTTAAGGGAAAAAAATTGATTTTCATGGATTTGACACAAAATGTCGTGTACAGAAAAATCTGGAGATAATTTACAGAGGATAAACATCAACCTAGCTTTTAAAAGTTATGGGAAACTGGAAGCTACGGGTTGGTCCAGGAAAATATAGCCCAAAAAAAGTTGGGACCACGTTTGTACAGAATTTTTTTTTTTGGTCTCCAGTATTGGTCACTCTGCTGAGTCCAGTTCCACTTTAAAACATGAAATCTCCCCACTGTCCCGGCGAGAACAGGGATCAAACTGCAGGGTTATTATTATTCTAATTTCTCTGAGGATTCTGTCCTCTAGTTTGGTGTTTCCGAGATGTTTTTGGTCACGTTTTTGTCTCGTCATCCTTTCAATTACACCAAGTTCTTGCTTCAGCGGGAGATGACTATATGCTTCAAAACTCTCACCTTTAAATGTAGCCACAACTATTTTTAAGACTATTTTGAGACCAAAAGTGGGTTGAAAGTGAAACCAGGTCAGACTTTGACCAATTAGGGACGTCTAAACGGCATCCCTTTTAATTCACTCAGGTGACAACTGTTTAAAAAATTGATCATGATCATCAATAACTTTGGTTTGTGTCAGGACAGACACAATAATAAAACAAAAGGAAGAAGGAGAAGCCCCTCCCTGTTTGTGCAGTGTGAACACCAGATCTGAGTCTGAATTTAGCGTGTTATTGATCGCCCGTAAAATAAATTATGTTTCCGTGGCTCGACAGTTCAGATTAACCCTTTAACTACCCAACAGAAGAAGAAGGGAAAAAAACAAAAAAAAAGTTATTATTTTCTGCCGCTCATGGCCTTGGTATGGAACCCTTAAAGGGACATCAAAGTAAAAAAAAAAAAAGATTTAAGTTGAAAAAAAAATGTGTTATTTTTTGTTAGTAACTATTGCACACTGGTGCACTGGTGCGAGTCAGTTTCTATCCAAATATCTTTTTTTTTTCTTTTACTTAAAATTGTACCCAAAAAGTTCTGGTAAGTAACTGGTACGCACCAGATTGTAACTTTTTTTTTCTAAAAATTGAATTTAAAAAACTTTTCTGGTTAAAACTTGTTGCGCAGCAGTTACTCTCTGGTGCGCATTTGTTACCAACCAGAATTCCTTTTTTTATTACTTTAATTAAAAAAAAAATAAAAAAAATTACCCCAAACCTTGGGGAGTAATACACACGATCCATATTTTTAAAAACTTATTTTCTTGTTTGGTTGAGCAGGCAGTTAAAGGGTTAAAGGTCGCCTAGTTGAAGGAGGTTGTGTTGCTTATTTATTTATAACAAAATGTTTGTTTCAAAGTAAAATAATTTTGATTAACCTGAGTGGTTAGTAAAAGGCTAGATATTAAAAAAAGTTAACTCCTTCAAATAAATGTAGTGATTAAAAGGTTCAATATCATTGAAAATAAATGTTTACCTGCATCCTTTCATCCCGATTAATAAAAAAAACAAACTTTTCTGTCAACAAACTTAATAAATACCCTAAAGGTTTTTTCAAATAAAAAAGAATAAAAAAAAAATTAAAAACGTTCTGGCAAAAATGAAAGGTAAATGAAACTGCTTTGTTTATACGTGACAATGGAAATTCTCCGACACAAAGACGGAAAACACGTCGGACAAAAACAGAGGCCGGAATCCATCAGCGGAGGGAGAACAAGAGGCAAAAGCGTGGCATGAAAGAGGTTGGCGGCCGAAAAGAACGGAGGAGAAGTGAAGAAGAGAAGAACAAAGAGGTGTGCGTCGACGGAGAGCAGAACAAAGCCGAACTCCGTCCATAAATCACTCCGGAGGAATCGCTGCTGATTTATGGCTTTCAGGTGTCAGGAAAGGGAGAGGAAGAAAGAGGAGCAAAGCGGAGGAAAATACAAGACAGATCCAGAAAAAACCAAGAAGAAGGACTTTAACAGGGGAAATGTTATTGAAAGTAGAACTTTAAATGCAAAATTATGATAAAAAAAAGCTGGAATGAACGCGGAGCAGCAGCGATTCTTGACTGAAGGAGCCGTTTAGCATTCAGAGCGATCTGGAGTGTTTGCTGCTTCACAAGGACGCAGAGCCGAACCCCCAAACTCACTTCTCTTCAGGCTGAAAAGGGCTTTTATTTATTTATTTATAAGATGATTACAAAGTGACGGCATAAAAGTGAAAAAGAAACAGCTTAAAAATGTAAAAATAAAAAACACAAAAGGAAATGTTGAAAAGTCTATGACTGCTCTCCAATGGAAGCATACAGTGGAGTGATCCCACCTCATCTCTTTGGGCTGGACCCCCACCAGGGCACATGGGGCCACCCCCCATCTCAAACCTGGTACCTGAGTTGGACCTCGGTGACGGCAATCCCGGGAATGTAACAGTCTCTTGATGGCTACGACTCATACAGGGGGATCTTAACCGCTTACACCTTGCGGTGCATGTTGGTTAGTTTCCATCACTGACGTCAAATGTGCGCCGTCACGAAGCATCGCGAAAAAGGGGCGGGTTCAAGGCGCCTTCCTAAGCCAGCGCAGCCAGAAAATAGGTACTGCGCTGGCTGCAGGCTGCCTTCAGGACTACAAAACGATGCATTGTGGGAAACTCACACAGTTCTTGTAGTTCGGTGCGAAATAACTGGCGCTAAATGAAGGACATCGGTGTATTTTATTACTTTTTCTGGAAGGTAGTGAATCACTGATGAAAAAATAAACAAGATTTCAAATAATCTGTGGTTATATTTGTTATTGTTGCCTCTAAAACTTAACTTTAATTTAATTGTATTTATTTATTTGGGACAGTGCACATGCAATGAATCCGGCAGCTATTTTATTGACAGTTTTACTCTAAAAGATGTTAAAAAATAATATAAAAGACACAACAGCACAAATCATTCTAGGAGGAGTGGCTTATTAACTTTCAGCCGAATGGTAAGGACAACCCCCAACTCCTTGATCTCGTACAGTCTCGTCGTTCGCCCTCATCTCAGGCGCCTTTCTCCGCCCCCTCCTGCAGCAGCTTAGTCTCGCCGAGGATGCTGGGGGATCTCAAACACTCCTACCATTACAAACGGCCGCCATCTTTAAAAATGGCTGCAATCTTTACGAATAACCGCCATTTTTACAAATGGCTACTGTCTTTACAAATGACTGCCATCTTTTCAAATGGTGGTCATCTTTGCAACTAGCCGCCACCTTTACAAATTTCTGTCATTTTGGATTTTTCTCATGGCTAACGAGAGTTATAAATACAGAAGTCCAAAATGCGTCTATACACACATTTACGCAGAGTTTCCATTGGAAGTGGTCGCTGAACGCATGCTTCTGAGGCTGTTGGAAGCATAGAATTATATGTTAACAGATATTTTTGCTCTAAATGGTAAGAATTAGCATGTTTGGACGTCAATTTGTGTTTTTTTCTTTCACATTGACCAATTTAGCTTAAATGTTTATTGATATTAATAAGGAAAAGATGACTTTAGGTTCTAGTTCTTTCCATAATCTATTGCATCCATAAGGGGCCTTTCATGTGACTTTCACCTCTGTTGAATTTCTGCTCATCCTGTTTTCATTCATTGTTTCAACCGTTCATATCCGGCGCAACAACAGCAGGAAAAAAGATAACATATGAGGATCAGATTTACATTATATTTGTTTTGAATTAACTTTACTATGTTATCTTCTTCTTATTTCTCTCTATTTATCACAATTATTTTTTAATGAACTTCTCACATTTTCTGGTTTTCAAGAAATTGTATTTTTCACAAAATAAAACAATTGAGTTTGTGGGTCCATCTCTTTTCCAGGACCGGCTGGAGGGATAAGATCTCCCGGCTGGTCTGGGAATGACCAGCTCTCCCCAAACAGGAGGGGATGATATTGGGTAGAGGACATTTGGGGGACAGGAGGGCGTCACGGCCCCTGGCTCCAAGCCCTCAATCCCCTCTCTGCTTCTCTGTCATCTGTTTATCCTTGACCGCTGTCAGGTCCTCCGGAGTCTGAGTGAAGTAATCCAGTAATCTAAATGAGAGCACAGAGAAAGGATGGTTTTGTCCTCCTAAATGGAAATGTGAGCCAGTGACCGCCACCCCCGACAAACACAGAACATGATGTTGTTTCTTGTCCATTATTTCTGAATTTTACCTCTTAATACCCAAAAATGATAATATTAGAAATATGTTTTAGTTTATATGACACAAAAAGATTTACAGCACCAAATAAAGACACGAGTAACAACATTTACCCATAAATGTCTTAGTTTAAATCTATTCTCTAATCTTTTGTCTCCAAACTCTGATGACATTTGTGCTAATTAGCAACTGTAGGGAAGAAATTATTTAAGACATTTTAATTTACCATACAGTCACTGAGACAACCAAGTTTATAAAATAAGATTAAATTAGAAATATCTGTTATTTATGTAGCAAAAAATAAATGTGCAGTGACAAAAAGAGAAGTTTTTGAATGCAGATGAGTGCTAAAGGGATGCTAAGAAGGTTAGCATGAATGCTAAAAAAATGCTAATATAAGAAACCTTTTCCTGTTCAATTACACAAATTTCAACTTTAAATATTAAGGTCAAAATGTATCTGTTCTTCAATCCCTTCTCTCCAAACTCTAGCATCATTCTTCAATGATAATTAGTGGCAAAAAAATACCAGTATACCACAAGCAAGTGTGTGAAAATTAATAAATTTGAAAACATTTGTCGTTTATGCAACAGAAAAAAAACATACAAACAGAAAGGTGTATCAATTCCCTTAAACTGCTTAGTTAAATGCTAAAAATGTTAGCATGAATGCTAGATTTAAGGCAATAATGAATGATCACA
Organism: Oryzias melastigma; assembly: GCF_002922805.2. Taxonomy (NCBI): domain Eukaryota; kingdom Metazoa; phylum Chordata; class Actinopteri; order Beloniformes; family Adrianichthyidae; genus Oryzias; species Oryzias melastigma. The sequence continues at coordinate 17,997,629 of NC_050513.1, read as the reverse complement.
GTGGATACCAAAATAACCCGAATCATTAGCATACTGAAAAAAATAAAACTTCAAATTATGTTATCCACTGAGGTGGATAACATATTAGCCAAAACCGTTAGCATGTTGCTAAAATATTTGCTAAATTCCAAATTAGCATAAAACAACCTCAGTGGATAACATATTAGCCGAAACCGTTAGCATGTTTCTAAAATATTAGCTCAATGTCAAATTGTTTTACTAGTTCAACTCCAAAATAACCTAAAAACCCTCAGTAAATGCCAAATTGTTATTTAAAAAAATGTTATTCTGTAGCTTAAGTATAAGGTAGAATTTAAAAGTAGCGTGAAAGACCACAGTGGATAATAAATTAACCCAAAACGTTAGCATGCTGATAAAATACACTTCCAAGTTAGCATGAAAAAACCTCAGTGGATAACGTTTCAGCAAAAACCTTTGCAGGATGATAAAATAAAATTCCAAATTAGCATGAAAATACATCAGTAGACAATATATTAGCCAAAACCGTTAGAACATGGCTAAAATATTAGCTAAATTCCAAATTAGCATAAAACAATCTCAGTTGATAACGTTTTAGCCAAAAACGTTTGCATGCTGATAAAATAAAATTACAAATTAGCATGAAAAAACCTCAGTAGATAATATATTAACCAAAATCCTTAGCATGTTTCTAAAATATTAGCTAAATTCCAAATTAGCATAAAAAACCTCATTAGATGCCAAATTACCCAAATTAGCTAGCATAATGTTAATTTAACAGCTCAATGTCAAATTGTTTTACTAGCCCAACTCCAAAATAACCTAAAAATCCTCAATACATGCCAAATTATTATCATAAAAAATGTTAGCCTGTTGTTAAAATATTATTTCTTGGAGCCAGCAGGTACTTCCTGTTTGGAACGTGACTGCAGTACAGTCAATGAGAGAACACTCCCTGTTATTATATTTGCTTCTAGGGCAAAGTTAAAAAGATGGACGGTTTCTATTCCTGTAAACATTCCAGAAACATTCCAGTTCTCATGCATTTACAAAGAAATGCAATAACAGATTACCAAAATACAAAAAAAAAAGTTTTGTTTTCTGTCAAATAAAATCCTCCACCAGAAATCATCAACAAATAGTCCTAAATTTAAAAATTATCTAGTGGCCTTTAAATTTAATGTTCTGTTAATTTAAAAATAAATATGTATATCACAGACAGTACAGGAGTTGTTTTGACTGGGAGGAAATAAGTCACAGTTTTCTAAAAAGGAAAGTAAGAAAAACAGATTCCCCTGTAGATCCACTGACTGCTGCACCTGCCTCTGCTGTGAAGGAGGGGCATCTGAACTGGAAAGACGCGTTGGAGCTTCAACAACACAACTAAAGCGCTGCCAGTACCTGCAGAGTCCAGCTGAGTACAAAAGACTGAGCGCTCGTCTATTTTCCAGAAATTATCAAGAGTTCAACAAGTCAGCTGAGAGTCGTACAGGTGAGTACAGAAGTTTTAGTTGGTTGATGTGGGGCGAAATGTGAATCAGTAGATGGACCCGTGAAGCTCTGGTTTTAGTTCATTTTTATTTAGCTACTTTTCAACAAAGGAACTCTGCCAGACTTCCTGTTTTAATCAAATATATAAAAAAAAGTTATGTAGTTATTTAGGTAAAGGTGCTTATTTGTATTTCCAGCGACTTTGAAGCCATTAAATTTTTTTTGAGTCTATTTCACAATTAAGTTGTCCTTTTTAGTGATATTTTTGTCTGTTTTTTGCTCTCAAACTTCATTTTGTTATGTTACCTTAGCTAACAGAGGTACTCTAAAACGATAAGCTAGTTCTGCGCTCAGTATTTTTTTTCCTGTTTCTAAATAATTACGTCTGCAGGTTTAATTTTCTTGGTATTGCTAAGTAATTTGGTGAAAATATAATCCAGCTAGCATTAGAATATATTTCTCAGCAGTCATTTAGCATGTTAGCATAGTCTAAAATTAGCATATTTTAGCCTTTTATACAATCTTTAGCTATTAAAACATTTCAGTTTGGCCTTTTTATAGATGTTACCTTAGCTAATGACGTACTTTTCATTAAATAAGCTAATGCTAATGCTCAGTGGGGTTTTTTCCCCTTCCACTTAAAAGTTAACTCAGGAAATGTAGCTTTCTTGTTAGTGCTAGTGATTTAGCAAGAATAAAATCTAGTTAGCATGAATTCATAGCTGTTAGAATTCATTTAGCATGTTAGCATAGTCTAAAGTTAGCATATTTTAGCCTTTTATACAATCTTTAGCTATTAAAACATTTCAGTTTGGCCTTTTTATAAATGTTACCTTAGCTAATGACGTAAATAAGCTAATGCTAATGCTCAGTGGGAGTTTTTCCCCTGTCACTTAAAGGTTAACTCAGGAAATGTAGCTTTCTTGCTAGTGCTAGTGATTTAGCAAGTGTAAAATCTAGTTAGCATGAATTCATAGCTGTTAGCATTCATTTAGAATGTTAGCATTGTGTAAAATTAGCATATTTTAGCCTTTTATACAATCTTTAGCTATTTTAGCATTTCAGTATGGCCTTTTTATAAATGTTACCTTAGCTAATGACATACTTTTCATTAAACAAGCTAATGCAAATGCTCAGTTGGGGTTTTTTCACACTTCCACTTAAAAGTTAACTCAGGAAATGTAGTTTTCTTGCTAGTGCGAGTGACTTAGCAAGTGTAAAATCTAGTTAGCTTTAATTCATACTTATTAGCATTCATTTAAAATGTTAGCCTTGTGTAAAATTAGCATCTTTTCGCCTTTTATACAATCTTTAGCTATTTTAGCATTTCAGTGTGGCCTTTTTATAAATGTTACCTTAGCTAATGATGTACTTTTCATTAAATAAGCTAATGCTAATGCTCAGTTGAGGTTTTTCCCCTTCCACTTAAAAGTTAACTCGGAAAATGTAGTTTTCTTGCTAGTGCTAGTGATTTAGTAAGTATAAAATCTTGTTAGCATTAATTCATAGCTGTTAGCATTCATTTAGAATGTTAGCATCTTTTCTTAAATCTTTATCTAGTTTACCCTTTCAATTTAGCACTTTTATGAATGTTAAATTAGCTAACAGACGTCCTTTAAAATAAAAAAGTGAATGTTATTTCTTAGGGTTTTTTTTATACTTAAAAGTAACCGTCAACATTTAGCTTTCTTGCTAGTGCTAAAAGATTTAGCATGAAGATAATCCAGTTATCATGGATTCATTGTTGTTAGCATTCATTTAGCATCTTAACATCGAATATATTTTTTATGTTTTATGCTTTCATTCAATTTTTAGCTAGTTTAGCATTTCAGTATTAGTATGGTTGCTTTTTTACTAAACCTTCTGACTCTGGCTTTTATTCACAGACTGTAAACACGACAGCTCCACAAGTCGTAGATTAGTTAGATAGACAGTTGCTGGATCGGGGTGTAGAATAATAACTTTATTTGAAATTGGCTAGTCTGTCTTGTGAAAAAATATAGTTTTTAAACAATTTTTTTTGGCAAAATAAGGACATCCTCTTATCAATAATATGCTTTTTACAAAAAATTTTTTTTCCCATGTCCCTGTTAACACTTTCCTAATTGTTTAGCATTTTTAGCAGTTAGCTCGTTTGCATTTCCAGCTTCTTCTAAGCCATTTTAACCTTCTTACAGTTTACAAATAAGTTAATGCTAATCCTCAGTGTTTTTTTAAGTTAACTGTCAAAATTTAGCTTTCTTGCCACTAAGAGATTTATCAAGTAAATAGTCCAGTTTGCATGAATTCATAGTTGTTAGCATTCATTTAGCATGTTAGCATTGTGTAAAATTAGCATTTTTAACCAATCGTTAGCATGATTAAGCATTTCTATCTTAGCTTTTGTATTCACAGACTATATAAGTTTGAGTTTTTTTGTTCTTTTTGTGATGTTTTGCTCTAGTTTTTTGTGTAAGCCTCTTTTTATCCATGTTGTCTTAGCTAACAGACTTTTTTTTAAATAAAATAACTCAGGCTCAGTGGGTTTTTTTCTGTTACCTAAAATTTAACTCTGCAAATTTTAGCTTTCCTGCTTGTGCTAATGGATTAAGCAAGCACAGAGTCTAGTTTGCATGAATTTGTGGTTGTTGGCATTTGTGTATCCTGTTAGCATTGTGTAAATTTAGCATATTTTTGGCTTTTATACAATCTTTAGCTAGTTTAGCATTTCAGTCTAAGCTTTTTTTTCTGACTCTGACTCTTTATTCACAGACTGCAGACATGTCAGCTCCACAAGTCGAGGATCAGTTTTTGTGCTCCATCTGTCTGGACGTCTTCTCTGATCCAGTTTCGACACCATGCGGACACAACTTCTGCAAAAACTGCATCACTCAGCATTGGGACGTCAACATTCCCTGTGAGTGTCCTCTGTGCAAAGAGACTTACCTCACCAGACCTCAGCTGAAGGTCAACACGTTGCTCTCTCAGATGGTTTCTCAGTTTTGGTTAGAAGTTCAACAAAAAGCGAACAGAAGCTCAGAACAACAAGTCAGAAAATCCGGAGAAGTTCCCTGCGACATCTGCACTGGAACTAGACTGAAGGCTCTCAAATCCTGCCTGGTGTGTCTGGTTTCTTACTGTGAGACTCACCTGGAGCCTCATCGGACAGTTTCACGTCTTCAAAAGCATCAGCTGATAGAACCCAGTGAGAACCTGGAGGACAGGATCTGCACAAACCACGAGAAACCTCTGGAACTGTTCTGCAAAACAGACCAGACTTACCTCTGCACGTTGTGCGCCGTTCTGGACCACAAGCCTCATGAGATCGTTCCTCTGAAAGAAGAATTTGAAACAAAGAAGGCTGAACTGGTGAAAACTGAAGCCGAAACTCAGAGAATGTTGCAGACTCGAGAAATGAAGCTTCAGGAGATCAAGGAAGCACAAAAACTCAATGATGAGACTGCAGACCAAGAGACAGCACTTGGTGTGGAGATCTTTACTGCCCTAAAGGAGTCCGTGGAGAAAACCCTGAGTGACCTCGTGAAAGAGATCAAAGACAAACAGAACGCTACAAAGGAAAAGGCCGAAGACCTCGTCAAAGGACTGGAACTGGAAATCTCTGATCTTAAGAAGAAGAGCTCTGTGATGAAGCCGCTTTTAGAATCTGAAGATCGCCTCGACTTTCTTCAAAAGTTCTCGGCTCTGAAAGCGAGTCCACCGACCAAGGACTGGTCGGTGGTACCGTCATATGAGGGGGCCGCGCTGAGAGCTGTGACTCAACTGCAGAAGACAATCATGGAAATGATAGAGAAATTTTTGACTGAAGCCAAGCTGAAGGAAGCCAAGAAGTTCGCAGTAGACGTGACTCTTGACCCTCAAACTGCCAATGCGTTCCTTGTCCTGTCTAGTGATAGAAAACGAGTTCACTCTGTGCAAAAAAAAGTGGATGCCCCAGATGATCCAAAGAGATTTTCCCACATCTTTGCCGTTTTGGGAGAGCAGAGTTTCTCCAGTGGTAAATTTTACTTTGAGGTTGAGGTGAAAGGAAAGCAATTCTGGGGGTTGGGAGTAGCCGAGGAGTCCGCTGAAAGAATTGGAAGGATCTCGCTGAACCCTGATAATGATTTCTGGACGATTTGTTTGAGAAATGGAAAAAAACTCAAAGCTAATGAAAGCCATCCCGTTGATCTGAACCAGTCTGTGCCTGAGAAGGTGGGTGTGTTTGTGGATTTCGATGAGGGCTCAGTCGCATTTTACGATGTTGATACTCCAGCTCCTATCTACACTTTTACGAACAACTACTTCTTTAAACTACGGCCATTCCTTAGTCCATTTCCAATTTACGGTTTTTTAAACCACGAACCTCTAATCATCTGCCCTGTCAATCAAACTGCTTAGCATCAGTTTACATGAAGAACCCCACGCGTGTCCACACAAGACATATATCTCTCAAAATCTCCATGAATATTGATGATAAGAAACCAAAAACATGAAAAATCTTTAATCATGTAGCTTTACCTCCAACGTTTACATTGGAGAAATTGTCTGTGGAATTAACGAAAAACCAACTGTTTCTGCAACAACTGATTCAGATCGGCACAAAGCTTTTTTCTCTACACGTTATAATTCACTGGAGTTCTACTAAATGCTTAAATGGTCAAAGAACGTGTGGTCTTTTCAACCGCCGGTGATAGCACCAGAATTTAAGACTTACAAAATCAAAATGCGATAATGCTAAGACTACGCAAAACTTGTAAGTTTGTCATGTCTTTTGTCTTCCGAAGTTTGGACAGAGTAATTTTTCTGTGAAACATAAACTTCCGATCTGAAAATGGGTGATGGGGACTTGAATCTGCTACTTCACAGTTTAGAGAAATAAAGATTAGAGTAGAGACTTCGTTGAGAGGTACTCCTCTTGGAGGAATTGGGAGTAAAGATGCTCCTCTGAATCAGGAGGAGTTGTAAAAAGTCTTAGTCACATGCACCCAAACGGGGGTTTTACTCGTACTGCAGGTGGTTTGGTTGCCTGGAAGACTATAGACAGGTATGGCCATATTTTAAAGGGAGTACAACCACCTCATGGGACATCATGAAAATGGAACATATCATTATTGTGCTTCTGGTAAGTGTATCGTGTAGTACTCATAAGGGTAATGTTCTGTAAGTTGCACGAGGAGCATGAGGTGAGGCGTACGCTGAAGGCTGTGAATCCAAGGAAGGCTGCTGGACCTGATGGCTTCACTGGACGGGTGCTAAAGGACTGGTGGGGGTCTTCACCAGGATATTCAACCAATCCTTACTGCAATCTACTGTTCCACCATGTCTAAAGTCCTCAGTCATTATTCCTCTACCCAAGAAATCCACAATCAGCAGCCTGAATGACTATCGACCAGTTGCACTCACTCCGGTCATCATGAAGTGCTTTGAAAAACTGATACGCAGTCACATTGTCTCCCGCCTCCCACCAGCATTGGACAGTCATCAGTTAGCATACAGGGCAAACAGATCCACAGAGGACGCCATCACCACCACCCTCCACTTCTCTGTCACACCTGGAGCAGTCAGGGAGCTATGCGAGGCTGCTCTTTGTGGACTTCAGCTTCGCTTTTAACACCATCCTCCCGCACAGACTGGTGTCCAAACAGGAGGCCCTGGGACTCTCAGATTCAATCTGCCTCTGGATCCTGGACTTCCTGACAGGCCGCTCTCAAAGGGTGAGAGTAGGACCCCACATGTCGACAGCCCTCACCCTCAACACCGCCCCCCGCTCTACACCCTCTACACCCTCTACACCCACGACTGCACCTCCACCCACACAAGCAACACAATCATCAAGTTTGCTGATGATACCACAGTGGTGGGGCTCATCTCTGGGGGGGATGAGAGCGCTTATCGGGACGAAGTGGAGCGACTCTGCGTCTGGTGCGGGGACAACAACTTGTTCTTGAACATCAATAAGACTAAGTAACTGGTGGTGGATTACTGGCGGAAGAAAACTGTCATTCAGCCCCTGTACATCGGCGGGGACATGGTGGAGATGGTGGATGCCTTCAAGTTCCTGGGCATCACCATCCAGCAGGACCTCACCTGAAGCGCTAACACCACTGCTCTGGTAGAGAAGGCCCAGCAGAGATTGTACTTTCTCAGACTTTTGTAGAAGAACAACCTTGACGAGGAACTGCTGGTGTCCTTCTACTGCTGCTCCATTGAGAGCATTCTGACTTATTGTGTTTGTGCCTGGTGCAGACAGAGGGTCATCTCCACAGCCCAGAAGATCATAGGCCGCCCTCTCCCATCTCTGGAAGAACTGTACAGCTCCCGCTGCCTCAGGAAAGCTGAAAACATTTTATTGGATCCATCCCACCCCGGACATTCTCTGTTTACACTTCTGCCTTATGAAATCAAGGACAAATCGATTAAAAAACAGTTTTTATGCCAGAGCCATCACATTTGAAATGGTGGTAGGAATTGAGTACATATTCCACGACTTTGCTCTCTGAAATACCGTGTATAATATACGCCAAACACGGTTTTTGCGTGCATATGATACGCAATGATTGAGAATAGGTTGCGCCGGCGTACAATATACACGAGTTTTTAGGTTTGGTTTTGATCACGTGGTCAGAAATCCTCCGGCTCTTTTCTAAATGACGTCGTTCCTGGTTAAGGTTAGGATTACGGTTATGGTTAGGGTTAGAAAAGCAAATTGTTCGTTTGTGGGGCTGTCTGTGATGCTCACGGCTCCACCAGGGGACGTGTCAAACCTGGAAAACACATTTTAACACGTTTAGGACCGCGCGTATTATATGCACGCAAAAACCGGTTTTGGCGTATATTATACACGGTACTTCCCAAATCGTGGAATATGTACGCATTTTACTGAGACTGGGCTGCTTTATTGTATAATGTTTAAACTTCTTTGTATGGTTGTTTGGATGTGTGTTTGAATTTGTCTATTTTATTTTATTTTATTCATTTATTTATTTTGACACATTTTAAAACAGGAGGAGATCAAGCATTCCAAACGATGGTTCCAAAATTCTGGAACGTTCTTCCTTTGTCCCTGCACTCCATTGATTAGCCTGAACTCTTCAAAATCTAAAGACCTTTTTGTTTCACAAGCCTTTTGTGGATTTTTGTGTTGGTGTAATAATGTCATTTTATGGTTTTTTGGGGGGTTTTTTTCTGTCTTCAATGTTTGTTTTATATTATATTTAAACAATTATCTTACAATTATATTATATTATATTTTATATTTATATTTTAAATTGGAGGAAAAATCAATAATTGTGGTTTGAATGCGGCCGGAATTAAATGACATCCAGACTTACATGTATCAGAATAAAGCTTTTGAATAAAATAAAACTTTCACAAGATTTGCACCACATCAACATTTTTACTCTAAGCTTCTTCCAACTGTAGGTACGTACACTAGTATCAGGTAGCCTAAAACCAGTGTTAACATCATATGCTAAAAGTGTGTTCAAGAACTCGCGTTCAGTCCATTCTTGATCATAAATTACACACCTGTTGTGTACTTGGTATCAGAATTCACTGGAACTACATTGATCGTGAGAACTGTTGAATCGTAGAAAGAACACATAATCGGTTCATTAAAATAATTGTAACATTGGGATTTATTTTTGTTTTGTTTGGTCTTTTAAACACATTTGTCATCAGTGGACATTGACAGTTTAAAATGTATCCTTAAGGTACAATTTCCAGGAACGTATTGATATTGTTGCACCATCA
>NC_050513.1:17978779-17982514 GCF_002922805.2 Oryzias melastigma | reverse complement strand
AGAATAAGAAGAAGAAGAAGAAGAAGAAAAATAAGAAAAGAGAATAACAATAGTTTGATTGCATACTGCAATCAAACTAATAAGAAAAGAGAATAACAATAGTTTGATTGCATACTGCAATCAAACTAATTAGCCAAAACAGCTAGCATAATGCTAAAAAGTTAGCTAAATCTCAAATGATCCTAAAAAGCTGGTAAAATAACTATGTCCGAACCCCCCCTCCTCCCCACTCACTATATAGTGCGTTCGCCATTTTCCAGTGCGGCCCAAATCTACTAATTCTAAAATCTAAAACTAGAAATTTCCCTGAAGTCTTTCCAAAAAACTAGCGTGCATTGATGCTCACCATATCAGAGAATATAGACCACAATGCATTGCGGTCCAACAATTTAGAACAAAAAAATATGTTTAAATGTAATTCTTAAGTAAACCATCCACATTTTCACCATTAGGACACAGTGGAGTCATAAATAAACATTCTGAAAGGTTCATATTGTTTTGATCTTGACTTCGTGAAATCGGTGATGTCATATCCGGCGTTTAAAAAAAACGCAAAAAAGTAGTCTCCGAATTGCCTTTAAAATCCAGGGCACTATATAGTCCAGCACTATATAGCTTTTTAGAAGTTGGGGATTAAAGTGGAAATTCGGACATGGCCAATGCCTAATTTTGCAAAAACAGCTAGCAAAATGCTAAAATATTAGCTAAACTCCAAATTAGCCAAAAAAAATAAAAATAAAAAATGGAAAAATTTCTAAATTAGCCATAACAGTTAGCATATTGTTAAAATATTAGCTAAACTCCAAACTGGTCTTAAAACTGGAAAAATGTCTAATGCCATTTATTTTGTGTTAGCATTTTGACTAAATTAGCCAAAAACAGCTAGCAAGTTTTCTAATGATGGAGCCTCTTTAGAAAAAGTCCAAAAATTTCAAGTTAGAAATAGTTAAGTTGTTTTTGCCACGACTACACATGGTAGGGGGTCACTTTTTACCCGCAAGACAACACAAGGTTTGTGAGAGCGGCAAAGTAAATTTTCAACCCAAATTTTAGCCTTTCAACTTTAATCTGGACAAAGAGCAACAAAAACAAAGAAGTAAAAGTCCCAAAATCTAACCAACAAATAAATATTGTAGCAAACATTTTCACCTTGACAGGAATTATTCCTTTAATACCAGGTGACATCTAAATACCACACATTCTTCAACGTAGCGTAATCTTTCAACCATTCCCGGGATAACTGTGGGTCAGTTTATTCTGATGCGGTGCTTTTCACATCAACTTTGCACTTAAATTCAATATATTTTGCAATTTGGCGAAAGCTGCTTTTCATTTGAAATCATTTCATATTTGACATAGGTTTCCATGAACGTATGGGTCTTTGTTAATAATGGAAGTCAATGGTGCAATTGACTCAACAACCCTTTTTATTAACTCCTCCCACTTTTGGGACAACATTCCAACTTTCCACTGGAATGGAGACAAGGTACTGTCAGATTTTTTGCAGCTTTCAATCTGTGGTTTTTCAACATTTATTTCCACAAGATTCCAGCCAAGACCAGAACCTGGACCGTGCAGGCCCAAACCACCATCCCTCACTGCCCTCATCGAGGGTAAGAGTCCCAAGACCGCAGAGCCTCCTCTGCCAATTCTGACAAACGATGGAGCTTGACTTGACCTATACGTAAGTTTGACCCATATGGGGTTTTGGGTTGTTTGGCCCGTAGAGTTTCGTAGACAAGAGTGACATCTCAAGGGGTTGTCTTGGAGTTCCCTTGAGGGTCGTACAATCCACCTCAACGGACATCATGAAAATGGAATGTACCATCGTCGTATGTGCGGTAGGTGTATCCTGAAGTATTCAAAAGGCTAATGGAAGCTGTACAGACTTATGATGCTGTCCTCATGTCACCTTCTAGTCATGAGTAAGGGGTGAGTACTGCCCCTTAATGACCATGAGCAAATATCCACACAAACTATGGTATGAGTCTCTAAGGGGCGCACATCTATCCCTTGAACATCGTCTTCTTGCACAATTCAGGAATACAACATTCCTGCACCTTACTTACTTCACCTGTACTTACTCTAGCGTGTTGAATACGTGTTTGTTACAACCTTCCGAATGCCAGTAGAAACATTTTCATCCTAGGATCTGACCAGGCTCTCCAGTACCGTGATACGATCCGCAACTGTACAAACTTGCCCATCCATATCCACCCTAGAGAGCAGTTGTGACTAAGGCGTCAACCAATTTACCAAATTTGCTAAAAGGCCGGCGGGGTACAGAGAAAAGAAGAAAAGATGTCACTGCCCCAGTAGGGTAGGCCCAATCTGCAGAACCATGAGGGTCCATGTCTTCGCTTTGACGAAAAAGGTTTGGATTTCATCTAACGCAGACGATGTTCCGAATGTTTTAAATTCATTCGGTTGTTGTTGATTGCATCAGTATTCCACAACAGTCCAGGGAAGCTTGTAGAACAACTGCTGAAAAATCTTGTTGCTGCCAGCTCTGCTGCACATTACCTCCAGCCGGCGACCATCTGTCGCAAGAAAGGAAAGGTGAAGCAGACAGCAGCTTAGAAAACAAGGAACTGAGGCCAAGAGGTTATTGAATGAGTGTTTTCCATGGAAAGTTCCTTAGATATTCCACATTTTACTTATGGTCTTATTTATTGACCACATAGAAATTGAAGCTCTATGGACTCAAATAAAATGAAGAAACTACAAACTGGTTAGGTGGAAGAGAAACCCCCATAAAGACTCAGAGAAAATGAGCAGCAGCGTGAAAATAAACGCAGGGGCGGAGGAGGTCCTTGGCAGGCCCTCATCCAGCTGTTGAGTGCTGTCACGCTGCTCAGGAAGGCCAAAGCTATTATCTCTGACCCCACACACACACATTTGCACTCACACTTAGGACTTTGAGTAAGCCTGAGAAGGAGCACGTGACTGGATCTGAACAGGAGGCAGTAATTCATCCCACTTTAGTCGTGTAAACATGTGTTCAGCGAGGTTCTCATGGACGTGGAGTCTGGGCGGAGGACCAAGTCCTCTACACTGCCAGTGCACTGTACCCTGATCACACACTTGTGCTCTGTTTACATTGGGGCGTTGACTTCAAGTGCAGAATATATATATATATATTTTTTTTTTTTGCTAACGTTGCTTTCGATCCAAGAAGCTTTTTGAATAGTTTGTATTTGTTCTAGTTTATTTTTTAGAACTTCAGAAACCTACACAGCTTTAATCCACACTTAGAATCTGAGGAAAAAGCTTTTTTTTTTTTTTTTTTTTTTTTTTAGTTTTTGCTATAGTCTAAATTAGCATCATAAATAAAAAAAATAAATCACACAATATGAATTATTGTGATTTGTGATTTTTTGCGGGCAAAAAAAGAGTTTTACAGCTTCAAATTATCATGTAAAATCAATAATGTTTCTCAGGGATTAGCCCTGGAACCACTACAGCTTTTTAAGCATGTACTATTATATACAGTATGTATTAGAGCTGTCAGGCCATTACAAATTTTAATCGCGATTAATCGCATTGTCCATGGTTAACTCGCGTTTAATCGCAAATTAATATGTGGCCTTTTTTTAGGAAAAAAATGTGTGCTTCGTGGAATTTAGCATTTATACATTAATTATGAGAACAAGAATGACAAAATTAATAGTTTTCATCAGAAATACTTTATTTTGTAGCATTGTATTGAGATAAACTTTCTTAACAATAAAAGGC
>NC_050513.1:17969567-17977409 GCF_002922805.2 Oryzias melastigma | reverse complement strand
GTTCATTTTTTGTCAGGACCAAATCTTTTCCTCCTCTGCTGAACTGCAGTAATAAATGAAATAGAGATTTATCATTTCCCATTAACTTGCGTTAACAACATTTTCTAAAACACATTTTCATACTTTCTCAGTCTTTGAGGGGGTGATGGTGTTCCTCAGGGGTTGGCCCTGGACCCACTACTGCTTTAAAATGTATATCATTTTAAATTATTGAATTAAGGAATTGTATTAAATGTTTAAGTTAACTATTAAATTTGGAATTGGTTCCTTTCGAGTTGTTGGTGGTGTTCCTCAAGGCTTTGTCATGGGACTTCTGGGATTTGATATTAAAATTATAATTTTTGGAAGAAATACACATTTGTATTCAATTCGAAATTATTTTATTTAAATAAAAAGAGCAAATGATGCTGGTGACACGTTAAAACTCAGTATTGCTTTGCAAAAGAAAATTGATTTTTATGCCAAAATTGTCTTACAAGCAAATCTAACTGGGATCTAATTCAACCAGCTGCCTGTTTACGTGTGAGATACTTCAATCTCAACATTTACTACTGTTGTGTTTTTTTACTGTATCTTTTAATTTGCTAAGCAACTTTTAATTAGGTCCTGCAAGAATACTCTCCTAATTAAAAATTGGTTTATTGGCTTTACAGTTAAAATACAGAGGTTGTAAATCTGTTTACTCGGTAGCGTAAAAAGTACATTTTAAAGCATTGTTTCGTCACATGAATTGGCTTCTGCCGTTGCAGAGAGAAAAGAGAGCTCCCGACGGCCTGAGGCAAGACAAGACGGGCCACTTGTCTTAACGATGAGCTCCGACACGTTTCCCTTTTACCCCGTGTGATGTTGTGAACGAGTGCCATGTTGCTAAATGAAACCCCTTTTTTAATCTGATAAGAGCAGAGCTGGATTATCGGCAAAGGTTTTATCACCTGTGCCCCCGACGTTCCCACGGTCCCCGGGTGTCATCTTCGACTGCACTAAAGTGATTAACAGCCAAAGAGCGGCGCGGCGTTGGCGTCTTTTCCTCCTCTTTAGCGTTTCCGTAGATCAACAGGTCTTTGAAGCTGGCCGTCCATTTCCACATCTTTAAAAAGCAACAGAGTTCCAGGGCATGAAGATCAGCGAGGAATCCTGTGTGATCATTTATTCATCACCGCTGGAGAAACTGGAGCTACCACCGGCAAGATGAGGGCGGAGGACAAGGAAAGCCTTTGAAATAGTAATACAGCTTTTTTAATGCTCAGCAAGACGTTCTGCATTAGATTTAAGGATGACTCAATACCAGTTCAAATTCTTAAATTACAAATTAATAAATTATACTGAAAATCTACTCTTTAAATCGCACTTCAAAGACGAGTTCTTTTGAACTGATTTAGAAATATTGTGATTTTTAAAAGCCTTTATTGAATGGAGAACATGGTAGATGTGGTTGTAGTTTTCTTTTTTTTTCGTTTATTTTATAGGTCTAAAATGTACGTATTCCAAAGGCTTCAGTATGACTTTAGTAAACTACAACGTCACACCCCTTGATGGACTGTTGGGGCATTATGGGTACTTTCTTCAGAAGTCTGTTGGAATGATACAAACTGGGATTCCATGTATTGAGATGAAGAATTGAGTGTGTTTTAATTGTCACAACTGAACAATGTTGAGTTATTGTCAATAAAGTTGAATAACATGTGACTAACAGCACAGTTCTGTCGAAAAACTTCCCATCGATGTCTCTGACCAATCGCCAGCGTCTTGAGACATTCTGGGTAGAGTAGTTGACTGTTTTGTTTATGATAATTGCGCCTTCCTTTCCGATTTGCCTTGTGTAAGAGAAAAGTCAATTTTGTATGAGAGGGACCTGGTTGGAGACAAGACCAAAAGATAACAGTAAACTTATCACTAGCCGGAATGTCGCAACTGAAGCCGTTAGCTGAATTTGCCTATCTATAGTAGATCACTAACCGTAACCCTTGCCTTAACCATAAGCCTTACCCTGACCATAACCTAGCCGTTAGATACATTTCCATTTATAAATGCGATTCCTCACCGTAAGATAGCCGTCATCTGAATTTGAGTCTCTATACTAGAAGATTCTTAACCGTAGCCCTTACCCTAACCGTAACCTAGCCGTTAGCTGAAATTGCCTATCTTTTGGGGAACAAGCCCTGATTTCCACGTACCAGTCCTGTGTTTAGTCAAAATATGTTAACTAATTTTCAATATTAATTGATTGAGTTTGCAAGTAGAAAGCATTTACAAGCGCAATAGTAAACAAGTTAAGTATTCATTATGAAAGACAAAGTCATTCCTATTAATTGTTACTTAAACTGATTAATTACCAAACTCTTTGCAATGAGTCTTATATATTTGGAAGGATTTCTTGAGTTAGAAAATGAATGTATTCATCGTAATATTTATTTCAGATTTGCTGATTGATGATCCAAGAGCTGTACTATTACCTAATCGTACTTAGTCCTCCATAGAAAAGACGATGTAAAAGTTCATGGAACAAAGTGTTTCAATAGTTTTGTGATACATAATTAGAGAATTCCTTGTATCCCTTAACGTCTGTGACCTCCAGACTTTACAGCGTTGGGCGGCCCGTGCCCCTATTGCTGCCCGTTATCACCAAAGGCCACACTTCCTGCAGTCTATCTACACTGTAGCCGTTGACAGCACCAACTGGCCTCACAATTGCAAGAAGAGTTAAATAAAAGTTCAGCTGCAGAATGTCCAGGAATAGCCGAGAAAAACATTTTAATTGGCGACCGTTAAGGTGATAGGTCCTTAGCAACCGTGCACATTGTTTCATGTTTAGTACTGATAAATGTGTTGAACAAATATTGAGTTTCTACCTCTAAGTAGATTTACGAAAGTCCCTTAGCAACCAGTGTTTCTACTTGCTCACAATTTAAGAGCTTTATGGATAGTTTGGATGAGATGGCACACTCTTGAAATATCATCTAAATTGGGATTCTCAAACTTAGTTTACCTTCGGGCCACTGAAGGCGGAGTCTGGCTGGGGCTGGGCTGTATGGGGTTCCATTTGTGCCAAGAATATGGTTTTGCATCCACTGTCTATGTCTTTGATCCATTGTCTAAATCATTGATCATTGTCCAAGTCTTTGGTCCATTGTCTATTTCTTTGATCAAATGTCTATATCATTGATCCATTGTCTATGTCTACTGAACAAGTTTATTGAACATTTGTTCATGTCTGTGTACTATGTAAGGGATAATACCTGACGAAGTGTAAAATATCAACTTGGGGGCCGCAAATGGCCCGTGGGCCGCCAGTTTTAGAACCCTATCTAAAGACCGTGTCACTCTGCCACTGCCAACAATTTGTGCATTGTCCACACATGAGATTTCAGCCTTTCGTGATACATGCGTTATACTATATATGCCATTCAAAGGTGTGTCTTGTGTTCGTCTTTCGCTAATGGGTCCTGGTGTCCATCAAGGGTTTCGACCAATGGGTCTTTAAGGTGAAATAGGCTTTGAGCTGTTCAAAATTTCTTGTCAATTGAGAAGTAGTTATAGTATATAGTTAATACTGAATTATTACATAAATCGAATGCAACTGTGGAGGATTTTTGCATAAAAACAGTCCAATAATCATGCACAATTCATTCATTCGCACATTGCATGATGGGTATCAGCATTGGCCGATCTTTCACCCCTCCAGCAGCTTATACTGAGTTAGGATCCATGTGCAAATGGTTTAATGGAACAGAAGGCAAGACATTAACAGCATCATAACGCAGACAATGGTCAAAAACACCAACGTGAGGCAAAGGGACGAATAAACAGTCGTAGGTCAAAAACAGAGAATCAAACAAGGAAAAACTGCTCAGATTGATGGGTGAACACAACAAAGACTTCGCACTGAAGGTAAGGCTGAAGTGAGTATAAATGCTGGTGGTTCTGATGATGATGATCAGCTGTGCATGGAGAAGACTGAAGTGGTGGCTGATGTGAGTTGTAGTGAGGAAGGGGCTGAAGATGGTTAGTACTCAGGAAGGGGGGTCCCTTTCGTGGTCAGAGAAGGACATGGTTGAGTGAGTCCTAACAGTATTCAGCTCCCCCCATCTGGCTTGTCCGGGTGGGGATTGAGTCTCCCGCGGTCTGGTGTCCGGTATCTGCTCAAGCCAGGTATGGGAGGTGCGGATGCAAAGCTGGATGTGCGCTTGGCCCTTCTGGCCCTTTGGGGATACCCAGTCTTGGCGGGAAACTCCCAACAGGCTGTCTTGGTGTCCCCAAACTCGTCCATTTTTGATGGGCTGGCTGTTCATAAAATCAAGGATCGCGGTACCGGATGCATTACTGGACACGGACTGGTCCTTGGGACGCGTCCAGTACTGTATCCAAACCCAATACTCTAACACAGCACTGGACATGGTACTGAATGCATTTCCCAAACCTGGTGCCGGAACCATAACCCAGGACTGGACGCTGTACCTGGTGCGAACAAGATACCGGATTAGGGTTCTGGTACTGGGTTAGGGTTTTGGTGTACTCCGCGTCCTGGTACTGAAAAAAAAGACAAGTTGGAGACACTCAAAAAGTCAATTTTTGAAAACAAACTTACATACTTGGGTAGCAACACGAGAAGTTGGAAAGCGCAATATATATATATACATATATATATATATTTTTTTTTTTTATGTCAAAGGTTTAGCATCGACAAGCATAAAAATAATAAACATGTGATCCCTATCCTTCTTAACTCAGGTGGGGGTTCATCAGCAAAAGACTGAGGGTAAAATGAAAAACAGGGCATTCGTGCAGACCACATTTCTATTAGTTTATGGTATCAGCATATCAGCAGACCCCTCTCTGTCTCAATATTCCTGGTCCAGTCTTATGAACTATCTGCATCTACAGTAGCACCAGACATTTGGTAAAAGCAAAGCATTTTAAATGTCAGAAGGAAAGTCTGATTTTGTAAGAGTTTGAAAGACAAAGTCTGCTTTTGATCTGACGCTAGCATTGTTTTTATTAAATATTCAGTTGTTGTACGCTTATTAAAAGGATCGGCCACAGTGGGGTATGGATGTAGGAAGAAATGAGTTCCAAAGGTTGTAAAAGAAGAAAAAAAGTTGGGAATCATTTGAGTGGACCCCAACACATTTCAGGCCACAAACTGGTTTAAATTAGACAATATTTTAATGGATTGGTCAGAACCGGATTTTTAATCTTTTGGTTTCTGAAAATATATTTTGAAAACAAAATGCTACAACTAGAAATTTTGATAAAAAATGTCTAAAAATATCAGTAGATTTTTTTTTTTTACAGATGATGACGATTCAATGAAACACAGTTGTTGATTTGTTTTTTTCTGATTTTAAAAACGTTCCATGAAGGAAAAATTATATGATTTTTTTTCCCATAGAATTCCGTTTTAGGACTCAATCCAGGCTCCGATCATCTATCTCTATCTATCTATAAAGGATTGATCATATTTTGTCTTTATATAAATCCTCATTCATTGGGTACGTTAGCCACGTTAGCATATTCACAATACACAGCTTTGTTTGCGACACATAAAAAAACAGACTGATACCACTCAGACAAACATTACTGTGACTATGCTAACGCGACATTGCTACATGTTAGCCACATTAGCATATTCACTATACCTGTAACTTTCAACTTTGTTAGCCTAGTAAAAAGACAAACATACACCTGAAAAACAAACGTTACTGTGACTATGCTAACGCTCAATGTTGTTAACACATAGAAAATAAAGTGCAGCATCGCTACATGATAGCCACATTAGCAATGTTAGCATATTCATCATTCCTGTAACTTTCAACTTCATTAGCATAGTAAAAAAAAAAACTATACCTCAAAAAAAAGTTACTGTGACTATGCTAATCTCAACCTTGTTAACACATAAATAATAAAGTGCAACATCGCTACATGATAGCCACGTTAGCATATTCACCATTCCTGTAACTTTCAACTTTGTTAGCATAGATTTACCTCAAAAACAAACGTTACTGTGACTATGCTAACGCCCAACCGTGTTAGTAACGCATAAGAAGCAAAAAACACAGTCCGACACCGCTACATGTTAGCATAATCACAAAAACATCCAAATAAACATTTTGACGGAGCACCGTGTACCTCTCATTTCTTTCTATGGACCTTTTTCTTTTTTTTTTCACCAACTTTCCTTGTTCTGTTTCACAAACGTCACACGATTTTGCGTTTCAAAAAGTTGACGTTTTACAGAAAATCTTGATTTTAGCCTAATCTTATAGCATCTAAAAGCAGCTAGCTTCTTCAAACCCTCACTAGCTGCGTTTTCATCGACTATAAAGTTGTGCAAATTGGATTTGGAGTAATAAATTTGCCCAATGGAAACAAGACATTTTGAAAAATCTTGGATTTATCAATAGAAAAAAAGTTTTTACGCATGGAGGAGGTGGTTTTTGAGAAACGTGACCACCAACCAGATCCCAGGCTTAGCAGCACAGCCCTTGAGTTTCTTTTGGCATCCAATTTCTGACAGGTCGTTATTTCCTTCATTTGGGAAAGCAAATTATTTTCTTCATTCCTGTCATGAGAAGGGCCCTGACAGACTAAATTGTTCATCAGGGGAGAACAAAAAACCTCCAGACTCCTGCCAAACGTCATGAAAATGCTGGAATTTCCCATGGTTCAAAGTGTGTTTTCGCTGACTGCCTGTTGAACTGTTTTCCCTCAGATCTCGCTTTAATGGTTATGTT
This sequence comes from Oryzias melastigma, assembly GCF_002922805.2. Taxonomy (NCBI): domain Eukaryota; kingdom Metazoa; phylum Chordata; class Actinopteri; order Beloniformes; family Adrianichthyidae; genus Oryzias; species Oryzias melastigma. The sequence goes on along the minus strand of NC_050513.1, from coordinate 17,970,678 downwards.
GTTTTTACCGCATCAATCAGAGCTGAAAAGTTGCTGATAAACGTGAAAGTTTCCTGTTTTTTTTTCCCAGCATGCAGCTGCCAACCTGTTGGCAACAACTTGTCCAAATGGGAACGGTGGGGGATTGGGTTACGTGACCCTCATCTCGTTGTATAACTTCATGAGAGTGGCGTCATGCTCGGAGCTCGCGGCCACCTCTGCTCCAGCGCGGTGTTATTTTCAAACCAGTCCGGTCATGCTGACACCCGGTGTGTGCCGTAAATCCAGAGCATCTCATCTCCGCTGTGAAAAGAAGGAGCGGGTCTGGGATGGTCTGGGACTCCCAATTTCTTAAAATCGATTTGCTTTTATTTGTTTATTTTTTTGTTTAAAATATAATATATAGATACACAATTTTTCATAATCATATGTCAACTCTGAAGTAGGAGAACCCACAACTATAACAAATGTTCCAATTAGATCCTCTGGTGTGATTAAAAAAAAAACAGCCTTTTTCTTGATAAGTAGCAGATGCTTTTATTTTGAAGTCTGCCATTGAACTATGTTACTTTGTTACCACTGAATAAAAAAATGAAACAGTGACATTTTTTATTTTAAAGTTATATTTTCAAAGCTACTCTAACTTTTCAAAATAAAGTCCTTTTCAGATAAGTAGCAGCTGCTTTTATTTTGAAGTCTGCATCTGAACTATGTTATATTATTTCCACTGAAGCAAAAAATAGAAGAGTACATTTTTCAATTTTAGAGTAGTGTTTTCAATTTACTCTGATTTTTCAAAATAAAAGTTTAAAAAACCAGGTGGTTTTATTTTGAAAATTTGCTATTTAACTATGTTCATTTGTGTTACTTTTTAAAAATAAATAGCTTCAATTTTTCCTCTTTAAACTTTGTATTTGTGTTTTCAAAATAAAAGGTCATTTTTAAGATAAGTATCAGATGCTTTTATTTTGAAGTACAATATTTATTCATGTTTCTTTGTGTTACCATTGATACAAAACAATTCATAAATGCAGACAAATGGTTTTATTTTTTTTCAATGTTATTCTTTCAACTTTTCAGTTGAGTTTTCCAAATAAATTGCTCTATCAAGATGCCTTTATTTTTTTAAATA